>NC_066583.1:233068310-233373310 GCF_024323335.1 Lathyrus oleraceus | reverse complement strand
TTATCATTTTGCATGAAAACCCTACGTTCTGCCCAAGGCGTAGTGGTTCATTGTAGGGCCACATCATGTTCACAATGTTTATAAATAAAGGACGTTTTTCAAT
Organism: Lathyrus oleraceus; assembly: GCF_024323335.1. NCBI lineage: Eukaryota > Viridiplantae > Streptophyta > Magnoliopsida > Fabales > Fabaceae > Lathyrus > Lathyrus oleraceus. The sequence continues at coordinate 233,373,207 of NC_066583.1, read as the reverse complement.
CAAATTTTGAGATCTTTGTCTTTCTATTTTCGGTTTTCCACTTTTTCAAAAAATAAAATGGCAATGTTTTTGTTTTTTTGTGACTTTATTGAAATCTTTTTCTAAAAACAAAACATTAAACATGCAGAAGTGATCTTTTGGCACCCACTGTGAACGACTCTGTTATGGCTCAGTATGATTTCAACAATCCCATCTACCAAGCTGAAGAGGAGAGTGAGGAAGACAGTGAACTCCCTGCAGAATTGGTCAGACTACTGAAGCAAGAGGAAAGGGTCATCCAACCTCACCAGGAAGAGTTGGAAATTGTCAATCTGGGTACTGAGGACGCCAGAAGAGAGATCAAGATCGGGGCCGCTTTAGAAGACTCTGTCAAGAGGAGGCTAATCGAGATGCTGAAAGAATATGTGGAAATATTCGCCTGGTCATACCAAGATATGCCGGGTCTGGATACAGACATCGTGGTGCATCGGTTACCTCTCCGAGAAGAGTGTCCGTCGGTCAAGCAGAAGCTTCGCAGAACTAGTCCCGATATGGCAGTCAAGATCAAGGAGGAGGTTCAGAAGCAGTGGGATGCAGGATTCTTGGCTGTTACTAGTTACCCACCGTGGGTTGCCAACATTGTTCCCGTGCCGAAGAAGGATGGCAAAGTCAGGATGTGTGTCGATTACCGAGATCTGAATAGGGCGAGTCCGAAAGATGATTTCCCATTACCTCACATCGATGTATTGGTTGATAATACGGCTCAATCCTCGGTATTCTCTTTCATGGACGGTTTCTCAGGCTACAACCAGATCAAGATGGCGCCAGAGGACATGGAAAAGACGACATTCATTACACCTTGGGGCACGTTCTGCTACAAAGTGATGCCATTTGGGCTGAAGAATGCCGGTGCTACCTATCAGAGGGCAATGACGACTCTCTTTCATGACATGATGCACAACGAAATCGAAGTGTACGTGGATGATATGATTGCGAAGTCGCAGACGGAAGAGGAGCACCTGGTAAATCTGCAGAAGTTGTTTGACAGACTGGTCAAGTTCAAACTGAGGCTGAATCCGAACAAGTGCACGTTTGGAGTGAGATCCGGGAAGCTCTTAGGCTTCATTGTCAGTGAGAAAGGGATTGAGGTAGATCCAGCTAAAGTCAAAGCTATTCAAGAGATGCCTGAACCGAAGACGGAAAAGCAAGTCCGTGGGTTTTTAGGGAGGTTGAACTACATTGCAAGGTTCATATCTCATCTAACTGCCACATGTGAACCAATTTTCAAACTACTCAGAAAAAATCAGGCGATCAAATGGAATGATGACTGTCAGGAAGCTTTTGACAAAATCAAAGAATACTTGCAAAACCCTCCAATCCTGATACCTCCAGTTCCTGGGAGACCACTGATCATGTACCTGTCAGTTACCGAGACTTCGATGGGGTGTGTATTGGGTCAGCATGACGAGTCTGGTCGAAAAGAGCATGCCATATACTACCTAAGCAAAAAGTTTACCGACTGTGAAACAAGATATTCACTGCTCGAGAAAACTTGCTGTGCTTTGGCCTGGGCTGCTCGCCGACTAAGGCAGTATATGTTGAACCATACTACTCTGTTGATTTCTAGATGGATCCAGTCAAATACATCTTTGAGAAGCCAGCTCTCACCGGACGTGTTGCCCGTTGGCAGATGATCTTAACGGAGTATGACATTCAGTACACGTCTCAGAAGGCCATCAAAGGTAGTATTCTGTCAGACTATCTTGCCGAACAACCGATCGACGATTATCAGCCTATGATGTTTGAATTCCCTGATGAAGACATCATGTACCTAAAGACGAAAGACTGTGAAGAACCGCTTGTCGAGGAAGGACCGGATCCTGATGACAAGTGGACACTGATGTTCGATGGGGCCGTGAATATGAACGGTAACGGTGTTGGTGCAGTGTTGATCAATCCCAAAGGTGCTCATATCCTTTTTCTGCCAGATTGACATTCGACGTCACCAACAATGAAGCTGAGTACGAGGCTTGTATCATGGGGATAGAAGAAGCCATTGATCTGAGGATCAAAACACTCGACATATTTGGAGATTCAGCTCTAGTGATCAATCAGGTCAATGGAGATTGGAATACAAACCAGCCACATCTGATTCCGTATAGAGATTACACCAGAAGAATACTGACATTCTTCAAGAAGGTGAAGTTGTATCATGTCCCTCGAGACGAGAATCAGATGGCTGATGCCTTGGCTACTTTATCTTCCATGATAAAGGTTCATTGGTGGAATCATGTGCCACATGTTGCTGTGAATCGACTCGAGAGGCCTGCATATGTGTTTGCAGCCGAGTCTGTTAATGCTATTGATGATAAGCCATGGTATTATGACATCAAGAACTTCCTCAAGACTCAAGAGTATCCTGAGGGTGCGTCGAAGAATGATAAGAAGACCCTGAGAAGGCTGGCTGGAAGCTTTTATCTGAATCAGGATGATGTGCTATACAAGAGAAACTTTGACATGATCTTGCTCAGATGCGTGGATAGACACGAAGCAGACATGTTAATGCAAGAAGTGCACGAGGGTTCGTTTGGTACTCACGCTGGTGGTCATGCAATGTCGAAGAAATTGCTGAGAGCCGGATATTATTGGATGACTATGGAATCCGATTGCTTCAAATATGCTCGGAAATGCCATAAGTGTCAAATCTATGCCGACAAGGTGCATGTACCGCCAAGCCCGTTGAATGTCATGAACTCGCCTTGGCCGTTCGCCATGTGGGGCATTGACATGATTGGGAGGATAGAGCCAACTGCTTCTAATGGACATCGCTTCATCTTGGTTGCGATTGATTACTTCACCAAATGGGTGGAAGCAGTTTCCTATGCCAACGTCACCAAACAAGTGGTTGCCCGGTTCATCAAGAAAGAAATCATCTGTCGTTATGGAGTTCCTGAAAGAATCATCACTGACAATGGTTCAAATCTCAACAACAAAATGATGAAAGATCTGTGTAAAGATTTCAAAATTGAACATCACAATTCTTCTCCTTACAGACCGAAGATGAATGGTGCTGTAGAGGCAGCTAACAAGAATATCAAGAAGATTGTGCAGAAGATGGTTGTTACGTACAAAGACTGGCATGAGATGTTGCCTTTCGCTTTGCATGGATACCGTACCTCAGTACGTACGTCGACCGGGGCAACCCCCTACTCCCTTGTGTATGGTATGGAAGCAGTCCTACCAGTTGAAGTGGAGATCCCTTCTCTGAGGGTATTATTAGATGTCAAGCTGGACGAAGCCGAGTGGATTCGTACAAGGTTCAATGAGTTAAGCCTTATCGAAGAAAGACGTTTAGCAGCTGTTTGCCATGGGCAGTTGTATCAGAGAAGGATGAAGCGAGCCTTTGATCAGAAAGTGCGTCCTCGGACATTTCAAACTGGCGATCTAGTATTGAAGAGGATCCTTCCTCCCGGTACAGATAACAGGGGCAAGTGGACTCCTAACTATGAAGGTCCATATGTTGTGAAGAAGGTCTTCTCCGGTGGAGCCTTGATGCTTACAACTATGGATGGTGAAGATTTTCCTTCCCCTGTTAACTCAGATGTAGTCAAAAAATACTTCGCATAAATTGACCCGCTGGACAAAAAGAATAAAAGAGTCCAGGCAAAAATGGGCATCCCGGCGAACCAAAAAACAGAAAGAAAAGGTTCGGGCAAAAGTTAGGGATAAAAATGGAAAAATTGTACACCCGGTAAGTCGAAAACCCGCAAGGGCGGCTTAGGCAAAAATGGGTATCCCGGTGGATTGAAAACCCGAAAGGGCGATCCAGGCAAAAGAGGGATTAAAGCGAAGACTACATTCTGAGTCATCTGTACTTCGTCATGCTTCGTCAGCTGCCATCTCCAAAGATGTGATCGGTCCAGTCATTCTTCTCAGAAAGCAAGGAATTGGGAGGAAACTGATGATCTATGAGTTATAACAGAGTTGGGAAACAGTGGATGCCGTGTTCACATTGCCATTAAGATAGTTTATTTTTTCCTTTTGTGCGCAATTACCTCTTTCTAGGAATTGCTTCCCAATGTACTTGCCTTTTCAGGCACACTTTCAATCAATAAAAGTCGTTATTCAGATAAATTGCTCTCTTGTTTTTACTTTTACTGTTTTGCTTGCAAAAACGTCCGAATTTTTGATAAACATTGCATATAAAAACATGAAGGCTAAACAATGACGTGCAGAAAGAGTTAAAACATTTGAAAATCATTTTGAATGTTGAGGACACTTGACCGTATCTTGTCCATGTACTCCCTGGGGCATCTGTCGTTCCGATTTGCAGGTCGTCACCTGTGAATATTTTCCCCAGTAAGGTCGTCGCCTGTGAGCATTCTCCAGCAATGCTTTCCCCAGACAGAATCATTACCCTAGCTATGGATTGTTCAAGCCTTCCCCAGCGAAGCAGTTATCTCTCCAGCAGAGTTTATCCTACCAGAGGATTGGATGAGTTATCGCGGCAGGTCGATATCCGCATCCCCAGCTAAGTTGGTATTGCGGGTCGTCCCCGACGGAGTAGCAGTTATTCCCCAAGCAGTCTGTTTTATCTGAGGTTTGCATGAAGCCTCATCCCCAAAGAGTCGCCTGATTTAGCTTCCCCAGCGGAGTTTTTATTTCCCCAAGCGGAATTTTTGTGGATTGATTGGGCTATCCCCAGCAGGATCCCTCTTTTTCCCCTAACAGAGTTGTTTCTTTACTCCCCAGCGAGTTGTCTTGTCTTCCCCTAGTGGATTTGTTTTGTTGGCCATTCCCAGCAGTTGATTTGTTCCCCCAGTGGATTTATCCTGAAGATTTCCTCAGCACAGTCGTCCTGTGTGCCTCTCCCCGCAGAGTTTTTTTCTTATCATATTGCATTGCATATAGTAATCATTGCATCCTCAAAATTGCGTAGCATTTCCATTCCAATATGGAGCATTACGCCATAGAAAAATTCAAACATATGCATTCATGTGTTCGAAACCACATCAGACCGTATCCCCGGCAGAGGCGGATCTTTTTTGTTCAAAATCAGCACCAGTCTGCTACAGTTGCTTCGACAGCATTCGGAATTGATTATCCCCACAGAGGTTCATTTCCCTCACCCGATGGTGACAGAGGTTTATTTCCTCACCCGATAGTGACAGAAGTTTGTTTCTCCCCAGTGAGACCCCCAGCAAGTGATCAGCCTTGCTTCAGCATATCCCAGATTTTGTTCTTGGTGATACCAGTAAGTGTCATGTCAACACCCGCGTGTGTTTCTTTTCTGGTGTCGGTAAACGCCATTGTTTCGGTGTCGGTAAACTTCGAGTTCCACCCAGTCATCGGTAAATGTCTGGTCTTTTTTGGTGTCGGTAAACGCCATTGTTTCGGTGTCGGTAAACATCGAGTCTCACCCAGTCATCGGTAAATGTCTGGTCTTTTTTGGTGTCGGTAAACGCCATTGTTTCGGTGTCGGTAAACATCGAGTCTCACCCAGTCATCGGTAAATGTCTGGTCTTTTTTGGTGTCGGTAAACGCCATTGTTTCGGTGTCGGTAAACATCGAGTCTCACCCAGTCATCGGTAAATGTCTGGTCTTTTTTGGTGTCGGTAAACGCCATTGCTTCGGTGTCGGTAAACATCGAGTCTTCTTTCAGTCATTGGTAAATATATGATAAATCCCCAACTAGAAATCCCCAGTAGAGTTATCGGTAAATGTCTTGTCTGGTTTTCAGTTGCAAATATCTGTTTGTCTTTCCCCAATAAATTTCTCATCCCAGTCATCGGTAAATGTCTGGTCATTTCTTTGTTCCCTTGTTAATAAAATCAGGATCCCCAGAAGTCGTCGGTAAACGTCTCGTCTGGTATCACCACGAAGATTTTGTTTCTCCCCAAGCGGAGATGCCATCGGTAAATGGCCCAGCTTTCTTCGATATCGGTAAATATCAAGCTCCCAGTTGCAGCAGCCATCGGTAAATGGTCTTGCTAAGTTTGACATCGGTAAATGTCAAGTTTCTTTGAAGCCACCATCGGTAAATGGTTTTGCTTCCTTTTCAACATCAAACTATTTCCCAGTAGCCATCGGTAAGTGGTCGTGCTGAAGTTGATATCGGTAAATATCAAAGTTTTAACCGTCGGTAAATGGTTTGTTTTTTCAGAAGTTATTTTCCCAGCAGCCATCGGTAAATGGTCGTGCCGAAGTTGATATCGGTAAATATCAAAGTTTTAACCATCGGTAAATGGTTTTGTTTTTCAGAAATTTGTTTTCCCCAGCCGCCATCGGTAAATGGTCGTGCTGAAGTTGATATCGGTAAATATCAGGTCTCCAGTTTCCAGCCATCGGTAAATGATCGTGCTGAAGTCAATATCTGTAAATATTGAAGTTCCAGTTTCTTCAACCATCGGTAAATGGTTTCGCCTTTCTGAAGCTGTCTTGCAGTTTGTCATCGGTAAATGACGTGGTTCTCCTATATTTCATCCAGTCGGTGCAAATTTCTACGGTTCTTTTGTATTCAATCCCTGTTTACCCTGAAAGTCTGACAGTCGTTGCTCTCATCCTTCGGGTTCCCAGTTGATTGAATAGGGGCAGCTGTAGCACCTCAAATTTGCACCTATCATTGTACATATCATTTCATATTAGGGCATAGCATATCATGATACATTTGCATTGTTCCTCAGTCGCCTCAAGAGCAAGCAAGCAAGAATTAGGTCAAACTGATCAGGAGGTCAGTCCATCATTCAAGCCAAGGTGTTTCTCAAGGAATCAAGGTCTTAGGGTTTGACCAACAAGTTCACATATCTTGGAGGTCTATTTGAAGTGTTCAAGTCAAGGGTTGAGGGCTCAGATGTCATCAGTCAATGCACAGGCAGGCACAAAACCCTAGATAGTCAACAGTCAATCAAAGCAGTGGATGGTGGCCATTCTTGTGGAATTTGGGCACCATGGTCATCAATCAAGAGTTCATATGTCTTGTTACATCATTTGAAGTCAAAGTCTCAAGGAACTAGGGTTTGGAATTCATCAGAAGTGCACAGTCAAGTCCAAAACCCTAGAAAGTCAAAGTTGGTCAACTGTGGTTGATTCTTTGGATTTGATGGATGGAATTGGTTTGAGGGAGTTTATTCATGTCCTAATAGGCCTCATGTGTCATGGCAATCCACATCATGGAAGAATTTGAAGCAAATCAGAAATCCCAAAATAGCAACTGGACCTGTAATTTCAACTGCCAAAAATGGAAACTTCTTGATCTTAAACTTACATCATGATACAAGCTCCAAATGAATTTTTGCCCAACATGAAAGTTGAAGATCTTGTTCTCCCATTTTCAAAAAGTCCAAGAACTCTCAAATCCCATGTATGGTTGTCAAGATATGATCCAATCATTTTCATCAATTTGTGAACTTCAAAGGGCCATATCTCCCAAACCATAAGGCCAAATTTGGTGGGGTTTTTTTCCTACAAACCACATTTTTCATCCTCTTTCCAAAAATATAAATTTCATGACCTAAAACCTTGCCAATCAAAATGGCATTTTTGGACCTTTTTCATTAAAATTCAAAGTTTGACCAAACTTTGACTTTTTGCTTCTTTAACTTTTTCTTGACTTGGCCAATTGGGAATTGTTTTAGACCATATTTGAGACATGTTCCAAGTTTGAATTCATGGTCATACCACCATTGTACCACATTTTGGACCAAAAGTGCATAATTAGGCAAATGGTGCAAATAGCTATACAAATGCAAGGCAAGTACAGCATTCTAGTACAGAATAGAACAGCCTTTGCAAATGTCTGCTAGCAGCCTATGCCCAGCCCACTCGACCACAAACATACCCCCATTTTCCATTTTTGTCCAAAATTAGCAAGTTGGCAATTACACTCATTCAAGCAAAACAAGTTTAGTACTTCCTAAACCAATGCTAAACAGGTCATATAAAGAGGATTTTCTGCAGAAACCAACCCTAGTTTTTGCAGCCTCCACACAGAAAAATTGAGATACTCTCCTTCTTGCATTTGGCACGGTTGGGATTTTCTGTTCAAACCATCAAAGCACACGAGTCCCTCTTGTTTCCTTCATTATCTAGACAACATCTTGAGCACATTCTCATCATCATTTCTCAACTGAAACACTTTCCCTAGCTCTGCATCTTCAAGAACATTGTTAATGGCAGATATCGAGTTGGACCAGGCTATGTGTTCCTGAGCTAATTTTCTGCAAGCATTCAACCTTTGGAAGCTGTGTGACTACCTGTTTCGAGCTATATCCATCAACCCACCACTGTTCCATCAACTTGCTTCAAAAACAAGTAAGTTTTCCATTACCTCCATTCTCCAATCCATGCCATGTGTTATGTAGGTCCTTGTATGCTAGTTTCCATGCATTTTATTTCATTCAAAGTGGTGCTCTCATGATGGAGAAATTTGAACTTTCATTCTCATACACAGTTAGGTTTTCCATCGATTTGGCTTGTATAGGGTGATTTAAGGAAAAGGGATAGCACATTCGTGTTGTAGGTTGCATATTGATTCTATTGATGTGCTTGTTTGGTCATGCTGTTTGTTTTGAAAATTCGAGCTGCATAGTGATGATGAAAGCCCTGCTACTGTTTTGAAACCCTACTTTGCCCAGTATATGCACTCATGATTATGCTTGGATTGTTGTTAGTTGGTGTACATGCTAGTAATGTTTCATAGGTCAGGATTATTGAGGATTCTGTTTATATTTTGGTTGTTCACAATTGTTGGTTGATGTTAATGATGAACCTTGCTGTTACAAACCCTAGAGCTTGCCAGAATTTCTGCATGAATGTGTATGGTTGGTTGTTGTTGGGATGTGCATGAACATTGTTGTGTTATTGCCCTGCTGTTCACTATGTTGGAGTGTTGATTGCATGAAGCTACATGATGAAATATTGCTGTATCTATTAAACCCTAGTTTAATTCCATTTTGTTTTCCCTCAGAATCATGCATGCTGTTGTTTGTACTTGCATGAACTTGTTGCTATTGCTATGCTAACAGCCATGCTATAGATTGATGATGATTTTGATGAACATGAATTTCAAACCCTGCTGCTGTTAAACTACTTGCCCTGCCCAGAATTTTGATTGAATGTTGTATTGGTGTGCTGCTGTTTAGATGTGCATGAGCATACTGTTTCATTGCCATGTTTGCTTGCCATGAAGTTTGTATTTTGTTTAAATGATGAGGAACATGGATGATGGATATGAAGATGCTGTTACTACCCTGCTGTTATTTTGAATCTTATAATATCTGTCCTAAAAATCCATGAGATCATGAATGCTGTTGATTGCTTGATGAGTAAACATTGACAAATGCTATGCTGTTTGTGTATTTACTGTTTGATTCTGTTTAGATGTTGGCTGAATTTGTTTGAAGTTTACCATGAACCATGCTAGTTAAATCCTGCTACTGTTATGCTTGAATCATGAGTATGCCTAGAATTTTCTCGTGATCCATGTCTTGTTTTGTTGTTGGTTGGTGCTACACATGAAAACCTTGCTGCAGTATTTGAAACTCTTTGAACATTTGTCATGAGATCCATGTGAAGCATTGTTGCATACTGTTGGTTGCTTGCTATGTGAATATTACCATGGCCATAATTAGTTGTTTCTGTTGGATTTCAATTGATAAATTGATGCTGCAAGTGCCCTACTGCTGTTTCAAACCTGTCATTTCCAGAACTTCCCTTTGATATGCTTGTTTTGGTTGTTGGTCGATATTGCTTAATGATGACAATGTTACCTTACCATGTGGGATGCTGTTTGTTTGTTGAATGAACATTACCATTGCCATGTTAGTTGTTGGTTTGCTGGAATTCCAACTGATAATGATTGATGAACACATGAAACCATTGCTACTACTACCATGCTGTGTTGGTTGAATGAGGAATATTGATGTTCAATACCATGTTTGCTTGATGTCTACGTATGATGAGCACATGATGATGGTAATGAATGCTGTTGTTGCTTGAGCCTGCCATGCCTAGATTTCTCCCTTGATTAATGCTTGTTTTACTGTTGGCTGATGCTGTTTAATAATGCTGTTACACTGTTGATTTTGTTTGGATGTTGATGAGCCATGCTGTTACCATGCTGTTGAGATATCAATTGATGATTGCATGATGATGATGCTTTGTGCCATGTTTGTTTGTATGCTATTGAATTTCGTGATTGATGATGAATGCATTGCCCTGCTGTTGTTATTGGTATTTGCATGATAATTTGTACTGTCATGCTTGAATCATGAATTGCCCTGTTTGTTTATGCTTATTCTCTGCCCAGATTTTGCTCGATTAAGTGTTGTTTTGGTTGTCGGTTAAATGGTTGTTCATAGGCTGTATTTGATCATTGATGTTTGGTTGTGTTTTGTTGGTTAACTTCTGGTCGAATTGCATGATAAGTTTAGAATGATGAATGAATGTTGCTGCATTTCCAAGCCCTAGGTTTCTTTTTAAAATCCAGAAAACTCACATGCTATTGGATGTTGTTTTTCGTTTTACTGTTTCATTGGAAATGAACCAACCAAAACATTTCCCGTGGCCTTCCCAAACGCAGCGTTTGGTTTAATGAATGCCAAAATTACAAGAGTGCCATTCAGTTGACTTGTTGACCATCCATGCCATGTCTTTTGTTCATACTTCATTCCAATTATTTCCTCAACTTCATAAATTAATTTCTCATTCAAATTAAATCCAAAAATTATGATTCTTTTTCCACAATGTCCATGATTGAGTCTAGTTTATAATTATGATTTTTAATCATTTTTTCATTGACTGGATTTTTATTGACAATTGTTTTCCCAATATGTGTGCATAAATGATACATCTTACCATTTCAATTGTGAAATACTCATGTTATGTCCAATGACTTTGAATTTTTTTGTGATGAAACTAGACATGTTCACCTTCATTTTGGTATAAAGTTTGTGGATTTCCCATTTGTGGTTCGCTGGTTATGATTTTTTGAAGTCATGTGTTACAATTGTTGCTATACCATGATCATACATTTTCCATATTTTTGTTCACATGCTTCCTTGCATCCAAATGCCCCCAAATTTTGCATGAATGATCCCTTGTCTGTCTAATTGATGTATGAATTTTCTTGGAATTAATCTTGCTGTTTTCCATTTGATTGAGAATTTTCTTCCATACTTGGTCATTTGTTGACTTTTTGTGCTATGCCTTGCCAAATCTTTTGTGAAATTCTCAAATCTTATCACATGACCATGAAATTTCATATGTGATAACTAGACATCTCAAGCTTTGCATTGGTGTTAATCTCATTCATTTCTCTTCTGTTTTCAAATTGATATGATTTTTTGAAGTTGACCTATGCTTGTTGACTTCCACCATGCTTACTTGAATTTAGTTTGACTTCATGATTTTACTTGCCTGCCTTCCTCTCATCCAAATGCCATGAAATTTTACATGTATACCATGTTAGATGTTAGGATTGAGTGTGATTTATTTCATGATTTTTGAGATTGCTTAGGTTGACTTTTGATGCAAGTCATTCTGTTGACTTTTGCATGCTTTCCTTTGCCATGTTTTGACTTCAAATATCCATGAAATGACAATGATGCATGATTTGAATGTGGGCCCAATTGTGTTTGCTTTCTAATTGATTGACTTTGACTTTGAGTTGACTTTTCTTTGCTGCCTTGACTTTTTCTTTCATGTTTGACCCTAGGCTAGTCCTAGTGGCCCTTTGGACTTATGTTGAGTTCATCTGTTTCAGGTTGAGCATAGTGCTTCCAAGACCATACCAATTTGATTGATGTTTGTGCTAACCTTTGTTTTGTAGGTGACTCATGTAACTTGAGTCTTGCTTTGCACAGTTGACCTTCTGTGGTTGACTGTTTATCCATTTCCTTTGCTTTTAACTGTTTAATTGCATACTGATTTGTTTGGTTTTTCTCAGGTACCCTTTAGTTGCTTTAGTTGCTTGCTTTGCTTTTTAGCAATTGCTTTGAGGTATAAATCATTTCTTCTTCATGTAGTCTGGAGACCCGGTCTGTTATTTGACCGGGCAAACTGTCTGAAGTCCTCCTTAAGAGGCAATGCCTGTGTATGTTTACTTTGTCCCTGTACAGAGTCAAAGACCTCCTAAGTGAAGAGGCAATTGGTGGAAGGTAGGGATATGCAATCTATCCCCCACTATTCAGTGTGTCTTCTGTCTTGCTCACACTACTGTGTTGGTGCACTTCAGATAAAAACCCAAGATCTTGTGCAATTGCACAGTTGAGTCAGTTTTAAATGTGTAGAAGGGTTCCCACTTTCTGAACCCACGCATTCTTGTCAAATGCTCTCCCTGATCAGGGATAGAAGCAATGAGGCACACCCCTCATCTCCTTTCATCTGCTTCACCTTAGCCTCTCAATGGCAAGGTTAAGAGCAACACTTACCCCATTCCAGTTGGCCCTAGTGCCTAACCTTTGATGTTTGAGCCCCTTTGTTGGTGTGTTTATTCTTATGCTGTATGTGTTTGTGATTGCCTTGTTTGCTTCCTTAGGCTTTAGTTTGTGCTTGCCCTTGTGCAATAGCTTTGTGCTTGACTTGCTTCCTGTGCAAGTCAAGTCTGTGTGGCTTAACCCTTGTGTGAGCCATGTTTAGAGCCTGTTTGGCCGAACTACGGCAACTCTGATTCTCACGTTCAGGTGAGATACGTAGGCACGAGACGCGATGTCTTGCCGAGTTTGACTAACCACTAACATCTAATTCTTTTCTCTCACCCCTGTTGTGATTGAGATCCCCCTTTCTCTTGCCCTAGTTGCAATCGAGACCCTTGCTTCCTGTGCAAGTCCTGTCTAGGATAGGTTGGCCCTTGCGCCATTTAGCTAGAAACCTTAACTTAGGGTTGACTTTTGCATGACAACATCTAGGCTCGAGTCGTAGTCTCCCTAGTGTTGTGTCTCCCTCTGTTATCTGGTTAGGCTAGATCCTTGTCCCTGCGTAGGGGAACTACATCGCCCTGATCTTCACACCAGATGAAGTATGTAGGCAGGAGCTTGAGCTGATCTCTCCGGGCGCCCTTTCTTTTCTTTTGTGTTTGTTTGACAGTTATAGGCTGAGTCCCAGACTCCCTATCTATCTGTTGTGTTGTTTAGGTTCGGATGCTGACATAAGTCCAGTGATTGGCAGTCGGGCTCCACGTTTGCCTTTGTCTGTTTGTTTGCGTGCGTGTCAGCCGAGCTACGAATGCTCTGATTCTTCTCTCGTCCGAGAAGATACGTATGCATAGGATGCGACATCCTAGCGAGCATGTGTCGTTTCCCCAGTCCGAACTACTTGGACTCTGATGTCTATGCTTGATAGACTAAGTAGGCCCAGGATGCGACGTCCTGCCGAGTTCAGTTTCAGTCAGTTTCTTTTGTCTCTTTTCAGCCAGTGTGTGTGAGTTTTGAGCAGTGTTTAGCAACCATTTTTTCTTTCCTTTTGTGCGTGGATCCCGTAGAGTACTACGGATGCGTAGGGTGCCTAACACCTTCCCTTCGCATAACCGACTCCCGAACCCATCCTCTTTGGTCGCGAGACCATGTTCTTTCCTAGGTTTACTCTGAGCGTTTCCTTTCCCTCTTTTGGGATAAATAACGCACGGTGGCGGCTCTGTTGTTTCTTTCTTTTCCCGCCGGTTTTTTCGCGCGATGCGACAATAGTGTCTCAAAATCCTTGGTTTCTTGTCGGATAAGCAACGAAAATATAGTGAAAATGGTGACTGATCACAACCCCAAACTTAGCTCATTGCTTGTCCTCAAGTAATGTCCTATATGACAAAGTGTCATTTCCCAAAATTTGTATTCTTACCATGATACTACTAAGATCTTTCACCAACGCATTCACTCTCCCTTTTATAGTTCCCGCTTTTCCTAATGAGTTTTCTACCTCACTTCCTCATCGAGGTACTGCTTCACCTGTCAGCTTACATCACACTCTCACCAAGTCTCTCGGGGTTTAAGTGTTTTCACTCCCAATTCAGAATATGCAATATCAACTCATAAGTTTGAATAGTTTCTCCTTTCATATCAACTACACACAACACACACTTTTTGAGGTCTTTCTGCTTGTAACGGGGCTTGGGTTATGGTGTGGTAAATACAAACAAAAAGGAAAACAAATGGTTTTAGGTTCAGAGCCAATGTTCATATTCTTTTCATTGTGTTTTATTCTTTTGTTTTTCAATTGCTCAGTTTTTCTTTGATATTCTCTTTTTTTTTTCAATTGAGTGCTCTTCCTTCGGTGAGTGATTCTTTCGAACCATCAACTATATTTTGTTTTCTCAAATTTTTGATGGTCGCTTTTTTTTTTTTTTTCGTACTCACCTTGGTTTTTGATACTTATGGGGTTTACCCCAAACTTAGAATTTAACACAGCTTAATGACATCACATTGACTCTGAACAGGGTAAGGAAGTGTTTTGGGCCACAGGTTACATTTATGTGATTAGACAAACAAAGGGTACAAGCTCAAATGGGGTTAACAAAGGATAACATTAACGGGATGGCTAGAAAGGCTCAGTGCTATAATCAAACAACATGCCTCAGTGTGTGTATACATGAAGTGAAACTCCCAGAGAACCTATGCAAAGTCAGAGTGATAAGACATACCTGAATATCGCTCATGATGACAAATGTGTTTGGCTTTTTATGCACTCACCATGTTAGGTAAAGCTTGATAACATCCACAATACTTCGAGTATGGTGCGGCTTCTTACTCAACTCGGAATGCATAGGGAACCTACTTTAGTTGAGCTTTAAAAATTGCGTCCGATCTTTTCTTCAGTTGTATCGAATTTCTAGGAAGATCCTTCACAACAAGCAATAGTAAGTGGAGTGATCATTTCATCCACTACCGCCATTTATCATTACCTCATCCAACTATAATACCAAGAACCTGAAATACATGCAACACATGATACCCGACAGTAAAAATAAACCAAATGTTAACGGTAAAAATTGGGAACTAATCAAATAAAACATAAAACAAAACAAAAATAAATGTAAAAAGCATAGGAAAACCTCCCCCACACTTGAACTAAACATTGACCTCAATGTTTTAGAATAGTATAGAAGGAGGGTGACTCACAGTGCCCCACTGAGCGGGATGGGGCAGAAAGTGCAACATGCCCATACGAAATTCAAATTTGTCAACCTTTTCCATGTGAGTACCTTCTCCCTTTTATGCAAGGCACTGTGCAAACCTAAAATAACAAACAAACACAAACAATAATTAGAACTAGTAACGTGTGGGTTGCCTCCCACGAAGCGCTTCGTTTAACGTCACGTGGCTCGACAGTTCATCCCCCTTGTTACGGGGAGTACTTCAGCCTCCAAACCTTGTTGCACTACTCTTGTCCAAAACTAGGAAGTTGTCTCTTTCATCCGTATGGATTCCTTTGTGCCACAAGTCCTTTTTAACCTTCATCTCCTTACCATGTTTTCATTTTTTTTTCTTTTTCTTGGTTTTTGGAATGGA
The DNA here is from genome assembly GCF_024323335.1 of Lathyrus oleraceus. Taxonomy (NCBI): domain Eukaryota; kingdom Viridiplantae; phylum Streptophyta; class Magnoliopsida; order Fabales; family Fabaceae; genus Lathyrus; species Lathyrus oleraceus. The sequence goes on along the minus strand of NC_066583.1, from coordinate 233,357,734 downwards.
GATGGGAGTCTTTCCATTCAGGGTGGCTAATGGCAGTGATGAGAGTCAAGAGGGTCTTCTTGCATCTTTCTCTGATGTTGGCATGTTACTTTGCCTTCTCGACTCTGTCCTGATTAAGCCTACTTGATAGTGAGATTCTTTATCTTCCTCTAGCTCCTGGTCTTTAATAGCATTCAATGTTATCTCTTTGTCGTGAACTTTCAAGGTTAATGTGCCCTGGTCCATGTCGAGATTACATCGACTTGTCTGCATGAAAGGTCGACCCAGAATGATGGATGCCTCATTATCTTCAGGTATGTCTAGGATTACAAAACAACAGGAAAAATAAAGTCCTCTATTGTTACCAGTACGTCTTCTGCTATACCATATGCATCCTTTCTTGAGTGATCCACAAACTTCAGATTGGTCTTTGTATCACTGACATTTTTAATACCCAACCTGTGATAGATTGATAGTGGCATCAGACTCAAACTAGCTCCCAAATCTATTAGTACATTTTTGAAGGTTCTTTCTTTAATTGTGCATGGTACTGTTACCGTTCCCGAATCTTTTTGTTTGTTAGGAATTTTCTTCCCCAGTGAGTTTGCACTATACTTTTCCTTCCAGGCTACCTGTTCATCTGCTGTTGGTTTCTTTTCAGCCATTACCTCTTCCATGAATTTCTTATACATAGGCATTCTTTCGAGTGCTTCAAACAAAGACATATGACCCTCAACCTTTTTAAACATTGTCATGAATTTCTCCAAGTTTGACTCGCTTGGTTCATTCTTTGTCACTCTCTGAGGGTAGGGCAACTTAATCATCAGTTTAGTCTCCTTTGTACTTTCCTCTTTAGTCGGCTCGCCCGGTGATATGATTTTTTTTCTTTTTAGAAACCTTTTTATTTTTCATCGTGACAGTACTAATATTCTCTTGACCCCTCAGATTTTGAATTGTTTCACTCGGTAAGGAACCTGGTGTTCGAGATCTTGCTAGTTGTTGTGCTATTTCCCCCAACTGAACTTCAAGATTCTTTAGAGAGCCGGTGGTGTTTTTCTGATTGTTTCTCATCTCTTCTTCAAATTGCTTATTTTGAGCTGCCATGTTTTCAATGGCAATATCCCAGTCTGCTTTCCTTGGAGCTTGCTGTTGTTGATAGTGAGTCTGATATTGACCTTGACCCTGTTGTGGAACATTCCCTTTATGATCTTTCCAAGCGAAGTTTGGATGATTCTTCTAACCTGGATTGTAAGTGTTAGAGTAGGGCTTATTCTGCTTTAAGAATTTTATCTCTTCAATTTGTTGAGGAGTTACAAAGCAATACACAGTGTGGTGAGGTCCATTACAGATTTCACAAGTGATGGTCTGAGCAGGTTGAATTTGAGCTACCTGTTGAGTACCTATATTCATCGCTTTTAATTTCTTATCCACTTCAACAACAATTGTATCTTCCAAACGGATTTTATTTGCTTCTACTTTCAGGTCAATAACTCCTTTAGGTTTGTTTGTACACCTATCATATAATTCCAAATGCTCATTTGCGGCTATCGCTTCAATGATCCTTTTAATACCGGTGGCTGTTGAGAAATTTGTTGAGCCACCAGCTGCTGTATCAATTAACTATTTTTTCTTTATTTTCAGCCTATTCACAAACATCTGCATTTGTTCAGTCTGATCCATATTATGAGTTGGGCACGCTACCAGGACCCTTTTGAATCTTTTGTAGGTATCTCCCAAAGACTCACCATCTTTTTGTTTGAAGTTCAAGATTTTATACCTTTTTCTCAAAAATACTGATGCGGGAAAATACTCATTTAGGAAAGTTGTTTCCATCTCTTCCCATGATGTAATACTGCCAGCTGGAAGAGAGTAGAACCATTCTCATGCCTCTTCAAATAAGGTGAACGGGAACATTCTTAACTTCTTTGCTTCATCAGTATGACCATCAATTTTCAAAGTAGTACTCATGGTCAGGAATCTCTGCAGGTGCTTGTTGGCATCTTCATTAACCTTTCCGATGAAAGATTTTCTCTCAAGTTGATTGATTGTGCTAGGATGCAGTTGAAATTTCGTCACATTCACCGGTTGGTTGACAATGGTCAATCTACCAACCGGCACATTTGCACCTCCATAGTCACCTAGGAGTCTTTCCGGAGGTGGAAGCGGTGGGACTGGAGGAATTCAATCATAGTTTCTTTTTCTAAATCTGAGTGATTAGAGGGAACTTCTTCTTTGGAATCCAATCTAGCATTTCTTCGTCTCCGGTGAAGGGTTCTCTCGATTTCTGCGTCAAAAAGAAATTTTGCTAAGGGCTCTCCTCGCATACACAGATTAGTGAATTAAATTATAAAAGTGACAGAAAAATAATTTTATTGCTGAGCAACAAAATTTTAATTGAACTAAAAATTAAACTCTATATTTTGGCAGTCCCCGACAACGGCGCCAAAAACTTGATCGGAAAAATAACAAGTGTACTATTTTGCCTATTATAGTAATTGTAACAACCCGTATAATATATATCTAGAATAATATCATACAAGTGTTAATAATTGGTACTGATCCAACATAAGTGCCTAATGGCATCAATATATATACATGTCCAAACTAAAAACATCAATGGAACATGTTATACAATAATGCCTAAACAATAAAAATCTAAGAACTAGGTGTAATATCTTCATTGCACACAACTCCACAACGGAAGATCATGATAAACAGCATCCCTTGAAACATCCATAAACAACTCCTCATAGATTCAACCTGTAAGGATTACCTGAAAAATAACAACAACAGAGGAATGAGATAATAATCTTAGTGAGTTCTACTATCCTATGGGTCCACTCGACTCTACAGGGTTTTCTAATCAATATTCAACTCATATCCGACTCAAGTCAACAAGGGAGCGAAGACTTGAGCGATGGGGAAACTATCTCACAATTGTATGGCAACATGCATCCGAGTTCTCATAACTCAACCTCGATCATTATTCAGATCACGAAACATCAATTCCCGAACGGACTTACGTCTGAGCTAGGCCCGATTCAGTGCATGCTCGTATGATTCGACTTTTGCGGTGGATATTAGGTTCCCCTATGGGACTCGAACCCACTTTTAAGAACCATCACTCGTATGGGACTTTACCCACTTTGAGTCTCTTTCACCGTATAAGACTCTAACCCACTTAAGTATCCACCTTTCCCCCATGTCCGCCATGGTTGGGGCTTAAACCCAATTGAGGATCGAATCATTGACCCCACATCCCAATGCTTACTCATCTAAGCATACCAATAAAGATGTGTACCACCACAGAAAACACACATTCTGAATACATGATCGGCTCCACAATCATCGGTTCCACGAACCATAACAAAATTCATCAATCACTGGTGACTTCATTCACCACAATACACAAATAATAACATGGCATGTTCCATACAATGCGTCTCATTCTCAATCATGGCAACAATTCGTCCACGACCTCACATAAGCGTCATACGAATGAATACCATATTCTCATACATATATCACACATGTTCCATAACCTAAATCATCTTTCTAAGTTATTAATCAAGTTATTCTCCCAGGTTTCCTCACTCATCTTTGTAAGGTTTTTAATCATGTTATTTCACCTTCAACATAACAACCATAGTTAACTTTCATCATAATATAATTCATAGCATTTATAAATCACATAGTATTTTATAACATGGAACAATAACAATAGCCCTTTACGTTATCTTTCTAATGCATCTGTCCGTGTCTAAAACGGAGTTATAACCCTCAATTAATTCATTAATCTATCTTAATCAAGATTTAGATTAACATTTATTCATTGCATAAGTATTCAACAATGGCTTAGTGGTAAGGCTTTTACAATTCCAAGGAGGTCTCAGGTTCGAACCCCATTGGTGACATATTTTAATTCATCAAATAATTAATTCATGTCAATAGATTGATCAAATGAATCAATCGAATGTGAATTATTCTTAAAAATTTCACTAAACCAATACAAAGGAATCAATCGATTACCCCATGACCAATCGATTGGTTCTTCTTTTTTCTTCAAAAATTCATCTTTTAACTCCATTTATACCATCCCTAACCATCTTTAATTCATCCCATCAACCCAACCAACATGAGCATCATGTAAACAAGGAACACCACCTTAATCCATCACAATATAACATCCATTCATATGGCAACATGAAAGATCACAAACAACATACAACAACAACAACAACTACATGGCACCAATGGGAGTATAAACACAATTGGTTCATCACAAGTTCTCACAATTCCTAACCCCCAAACATGGATTATTTTCCCCCAAATGCTAAATCTATCTAAGAACTCACCTTGGACACATGGAAATGGTGAAGATGGTGAGTAGAAAGTGGTGATGATGATGATGAAGATGACATGATGATGGTGGTGGTTTCCTTCCTCTTCTTCTCCTCTTCCTCTTTTCATCTTTTCCTCTTTTCTTTCTTTTCTTTCTGATATCTCTCTTTCTCTCTTACCTACTTCTTCTTATCCTTTTCTTTCTCTTTCTCTTACAACCACACAAATATATAACATATATTATTATATATATATATATATATATATATATATATATATATAATATATATATATATATATATATATTATTATATATATATATATATTATATATATATATATATATATATATATATATATATATATATATATATATATATATATATATATTATAGTATTAGGAAGTAATAAAAATATCCCAATTGATATTTTATCTTCCAGTACCAATTGACCAATTATTAATGTTACCAAAAATGTCTTCTCTTGTACTTATTAATATTGGTCTGTCTCTTTTATTAATAATTAATATCTTCAGAGTTCACTGGTTACTCTATTGGTCCCAATTGACAACATTTAGAGCACATAAGAGCTCCAATTGTTACAACTAACAAAAGATAGGGTACACAGGAACTCAATTGATCTCAACTGACAACTAATTGAGCATTTAAGAGAATATGGGATATTACATTCTCCCCCCTTAAATTGAAATTCTTTTCCAAATTTCCTTCACTCAACAAACAAAGAAACCTTGTATCAACGTCTTAGACCAACACTTGACTTCTCTTCGATTCAAAACCTCTGACATACTCATTCTTCTAACTTGTCATTGCTGACAAATTTCCTTCTTTCATGAACTCTTGAAACTTCTTGATTTCCATCACAATTTTATTCTGATATTGGATTAACATTTAAACTTGCTTCCACTTAATTCATCTGATATACCGCTCTACATCAGTTGGTCACTTCCCTCCCAGAAGCCACGACTTCCCTTCCTTGCACTAAGTTACACAAAACATAATTACGGCATCTTATCTTGACTTGGTTAATCAATACTCAGTAATTCTTCATAAGAAAATTTATTGATTCCTTAACCACACACAATATTGACTACTCTTCTCTTATTATTTCTTCAATAAATGTGACAAACTTGTAATCCATCTATCGATAATCTCATCAACTTCACTTGATCTGATAATGTATGCTACAAGCCCTTACTCCTACTGCTTCCCTTCTCTCATACTACTCCAATAAGATAGCACCATTAGCATGAGATTGTCTTACTCTCATCCTTACCTCCATTCTTACGAGTAACTATCTCCCTGATCCCCATATTCTTGATTGAGCTCTTTCTTCTATCACCTTCCATTGTACTACTCTGATTCCGATAGTGGAACACTTGGGATTCCTAGGCACTATTGGTTAGCTGACAGTCTACATAGAAACACATTTATCCTCCAGAGTGCCTACTATCCAAAATGGTACTAGAACCTTACTGACTTCCATTAGTATAATAACTTCCTTGATGACTCACAAAAGTTTAGAATAAGACCAACACTCTTCAGAAGATAGGTATCCAGGAGTTACATTGCTACAACCATAAAAGCGTAGAACATCTAAATTCATCATGTGTTTGATGCAGCTAAACCAAATTAGTTTGACAATATCCGGTTCTGATTACTATATTCCATATCAAATCCTCTTGTAGGGTTTTGATTCATTCAAGATTTCTCCCGACACATGATCTCGACCAAAAACAACATAACACCATCAAGGAACTTTAAATCCTCAACGAGACACCACTTCTAAGGAACTTAAGCAATCTAGAGCATAACTATGAGTGTCCATACACCTCATAAAGTCACACACAATATTTCGCACACATCTAGCGACAACATTTCACTTCGTATCCAAAATCATTCATCTCAATCATCCCGTCCCATCTTCTATAATCTTAGCTCATGCTCTTACTAATATACAGTCCGAGTTACATGTTTAACTTCAAGAATCTAATTCTCGTTCCATCTTGGAAGTATAACTCATGAATCCTTCCAATAGGGTAGAGTATCATCATACACATCCATTACCACTCTCAGGGAGTCTACACCTAAGGCTATGAATCCGAATGAATTAATCAATTTCATACCATGACCAACCACTTCACACCTTACCAATATATACCATATACCTAACTAATCTCTTCCAGATCACGACTTAGTAGGTCTCTTCCAAATCTGTTCCGTATAGTTGTTCATAATCATAATAGTGGTACTTTCTAGACTTACTTAAACCTGAGCATGGTTCACCAGGTTGGTTTTCCCATACGCCTGACTTCCATGATATCTCTACAGATGACTAACTATGCCTTACACCTTCAGAAACCCCAATTTCAAAACTACCAATCTGACTTGTGGTGACTTGTAACTCCATCCTCAATTTGTACACCCACAACGATACACTTATGACATTTAAGACACCCTTAGCTCCAACACGATGTGAACGTTTATACTCTGTGATCAACCAACCAAACACTCCTCAAGAAGATAAATAACAACCAGACTTCCAATAAGCCAATATTACTCTTGCAGTTCAAATAAAATGCACTTAAGATGAACCTTATCATTGCCACACACTTATGATTGGAATTTTCTTCTAAACCAATACCTATTACACACTTCATCATACCAGGGTTACATGTCTTTATGACTTGCCACGGATAATTCTCATTGTCTCCCAATAAGCTCTTGCAACATAACATATTCCATATCCTCCACTTAGTCCACATGCTCCAGCTTGGTTTATCTTTCATTGTCTATCATCAACTCAACTTCTTAGAATACAAGACTCACTACTCAACAAAATGTATGTTACTTTACATCTATCTCAAGACAAGGAATCCATTACACTTACTTGTGACCATAATGCTACTATCACATACTTCTCTTAATACCAAGGTTTAACTTCCTTCATTCCACTACATACTCTAGAAATCCTTGACGCGAACAATCATCAACTACAAGCCTATAACTTCGTCTTAATGAATCTTAAGGGTCCCATTGTACCTTTATCTAAAATGAACCCCATTACAATGGTAGTATTGTAACATCCACACTACTTCCACACTCGGTGTTCACTTGTCTTCCCATGGTAATTCTCCTAGTTCCAATTACAAAACCATTCTACTAGAATTCCTTAAATCCAACTTACTTGCTCTTCTCCTCAACCAAATCTCCTACAACCAAAACTCACCGGAGCTTCCATTACTATATAATGTGTGTTCTCTCTCTTTCCACACGAACCCTTATAATTGATCCTTAGGTAACTTAACATTCCATAATGGTCTCTTACTAACACTGAATCGCTGACGAGCTATCCTAAATCCGATCTCCCTTCTAAGACTGAACATACTTGGTTTATCTTCTAGCTTCCATTTGGCCCATACCCGTTTCTCTTGAAATAGGTAGTCATGGCCTCGCGTCTCTCCTTAGACTTCACCACTACCTTAGGCTCCCAACACACTGAACGTCCTTATCCCTCAAGTCCTTAACCACTTGCAGGATATAATTCCAAATATATATACTCCATAAAGTACTCTCGTTCTTCCAAAATACTTTAGTGGCCTTAGAAACTGAAACACTGATACACTACCTCACATCCAGACCTTATGACATATGTGTAACATAACCATCCTTTCTCCTTTACCATACAGAATTACTCACAATACTTATTCCATATCAGTGAGTATATCTTACTTCAACTAGCAACTCACACCTTTCTCAAAGCTCTGACAATTCATCCAATAGAGATCCTCAACTTCTCAACTCTTTTAACACCGCAAAATCGCTTGAATGATACACTACTCTTCAATTCCATAATACCCAAATCACAACTCCTATGAAACTTCATCTGGGCTACCTAGTTATCCTTACTTTCTAACTCTTGGCTTGAGCCTACTCTCAAAGCACAAGGTCCACCCACTCTTCGGAGTCCTCGTGGTCGCTCAACCATGATACTACCTACCATGTACATAGCATTAGGTTGATCAGGCCCAATACTACATACAATGATATTAAGAATCATGTTGGTTAAACGCACATATGAGGCAGGAATAGATTTACTTATGATGTCTCAAGGCTAGGTCGAGAATCGACCTGCTATGATACCAACTATAATAACCCGTATAATATATATCTAGAATAATATCATACAAGTGTTAATAATTGGTACTGATCCAACATAAGTGCTTAATGGCATCAATATATATATATATATATATAATATATATATAATATATATATATATTATATATTATATATATATATATAATATATATATATATATATATATATATATATATATATATATATATATATATATATATATATATATAATATATTATATATATACATGTCCAAACTAAAAACATCAATGGAACATGTTATACAATAATGCCTAAACAATAAAAATCTAAGAACTAGGTGCAATATCTTCATTGCACACAACTCCACAGCGGAAGATCATGATAAACAACATCCCTTGAAACATCCATAAACAACTTCTCATAGATTCAACCTGTAAGGATTACCTGGAAAATAACAACAATAATGGGATGAGATAATAATCTCAGTGAGTTCTCCTATCCTATGGGTCCACTCGGCTCTACAGGGTTTTCTAATCAATATTCAACTCATATCCGACTTAAGTCAACAAGGAAATGAAGACTTGAGCGATGGGGAAACTATCTCGCAATTGTATGGCAACATGCATCAGAGTTCTCATAACTCAACCTCGACCATTAATCAGATCACGAAACATCAATTCCCGAACGGACTTACGTCTAAGCCAGGCCCGGTTCATGCATGCTCGTAGGATTCGACTTTCGCGGTGGATATCAGGTTCCCCTATGGGACTCAAACCCACTTTTAAGAACCATCACTCGTATGAGACTTTACCCACTTTGAGTCTCTTTCTCCGTATGGGACTCTAACCCACTTAGGTGTCCACCTTTCCCCCATGTCCGCCATGGTTGGGGCTCAAACCCAATTGAGGCTCGAATCATTGGTCCCACGTCCCAATGCTTACTCATCTAAGCATACCAATAGAGATGTGTACCACCACAAAAAACACACATTATGAATACATGATCGGTTCCACAATCATCGGCTCCACGAACCATAACTAAATTCATCAATCACTGGTGACTTCATTCACCACAATACACAAATAATAACATGGCATGTTCCATACAATGTGTCTCATTCTCAATCATGGCAACAATTCGTCCACGACCTCACATAAGCGTCGTACGAATGAATACCATATTCTCATACATATATCATACATGTTCCATAACCTAGATCATCTTTCTAAGTTATTAATCAAGTTATTCTCCTAGGTTTCCTCATTCATCTTTGTAAGGTTTTTAATCATGTTATTTCACCTTCAACATAACAACTATATTTAACTTTCATCATAATATAATTCATAGCATTTATAAATCACATAGTATTTTATAACATGGAACAATAATAATAGCCCTTTACGTTATCTTTCTAACGCATCCGTCCGTGTCCAAAACGGAGTTATAGCCCCCAATTAATTCATTAATCTATATTAATCAAGATTTAGATTAACATTTATTCATTGCATAAGTATTCAACAATAACATCTTTGGCCTAGTGGTAAGGCTTGTACAATTCCAAGGAGGTCCCAGGTTTGAACCCCATTGGTGACATATTTTAATTCATCAAATAATTAATTCATGTCAATAGATTGATCAAATGAATCAATCGATTGAATGTGAATTATTCTAAAAAATTTCACTAAACCAATTGATTGGAACTTCGTACTCATGTAAACAAGGAACAACATCTTAATCCATCACAACATAACATCCATTCATATGGCAACATGAAAGATCACAAACAACATACAACTACATGGCACCAATGGGAGTATAAACACAACAAGTTCATCACAAATACCAATTGACCAATTATTAATGTTACCAAAAATGTATTAATATCTTCAGAGTACATAGGAGCTCCAATTGTTACAACTAACAAAATATATGGTACACCGGACCTCATAAACACAACAAGTTCATCACAAATACCAATTGACCAATTATTAATGTTACCAAAAATGTATTAATATCTTCAGAGTACATAGGAGCTCCAATTGTTACAACTAACAAAATATATGGTACACCGGACCTCAATTGATCTCAACTGACAACTAATTGAGCATTTAAGGGAATATGGGATATTATAGAAATAACAGGTAAATTCCCCGAATGTCGATCTCAAGGACTGCACGTTAATATTGAGTTCAAATTATCGTTCAATTAAACAAAAAGTATGATTTGGATTTTTAGATTCAAAATTATAAAAATAAAGGCAAAGGCAAATAAGGATGAAAATAAGGGTTTGCAAGGGAAGGTGTATGATTTATCCCTACAACAACTCTGAGTAACTATTGCATCAACAAATATCAATTACTACCAGTTCTCAAAGGTATTTTCTCCCAAGTCCTTGGTGAGAAAATCTTTAATCAATCTACCCTAATTTCTATGTCCTTAGGCAATTAAGGTGAAGTTAAGCTTTATTATATCAAGAACACTCTGGTTCATACAGGGTATCCCTAGTCCTAGGTGACATCTACTGCAGAGTAACCTTATGAAAACCTTATCAATGACGGTCCAGCCTAATTGATAACCATAAAAAAATCTCGATTGGTCCGAAAGAGAAAGCATTAAACACATCAAAAGGTTACCGTAAGAATAATATTATAAATGAAAAAGTATACTCAAATTCGTTACAATTCTAAATTAGGGACACCCCCTTGGCATTGGGGGGTTTATCTACTCATATTGTTCAAAACAAATGCAAGATAAAAATTATACATTACAAGTATTTGGATGACTTCGATCTTCAATTGCTTCCACTCATGAAAACCTTCAGCTCTCCGAACTCCTCGCTCTCTGTAATACTTGATTGCTTGACAATACTGTGTTTTGCCTTGTTCCAAGATGATATTTCTTTGGTAGAAGGTTCTCTTATATAGTGAAAATTCCAAGCAACAGATGGACATATCCAAAAATCTCTCTGCAAGCCCGATAATCAAAAGCCCGATGGAAAGGGAAAATTTTGGGCTTGGGCTGACACGGCCCGTGTTAGCTGACACGGGTGGCCGTGTCAGCTTACTGCTTCACTTAACACGTCCGTGAGGGCTTGACACGGTATGGGATAAGGTCTGACACAGGTCGTGTCAGCTAACATGGTCGGCCGTGTCAAACTACTATTTTTTGCTTCATTCTCCTTCTGCTTGACACGGCCCGTGTCAGGTGACACAGGTGGCCGTGTCAGGCCTCCTGTACCGCGATTTTTCCATTCCTTTACTTGCTGGAATTTTGCACTGTCTCGCTCTGAGTTCCTCAGTTCTTCCACTTGGACCTGTTGGACAAAAACACAGACATCCTACGCGTAAAATCACGAAAATATAAAATAAAACTGAAAATTAATAAAATTGCTTAAATAACTTACGGGAATGAAAATTAACTTTAAAGGTACCATAATGCGTACACAGTGTCTCAAAATCCTTGGTTTATTGTCGGATAAGCAACGAAAATATAGTGAAAATGGTGACTGATCAATCCCAGATATAAACATCATATCCAAGAAAGAAACTTTCTATTTTATCTTTCCAGTAATCAAACTTATCATCATCAAAGATGAGCTGACACGGGTGGCCGTCTCAGCTTACTGCTTCACTTAACACGTCCGTGGGGGTTTGACACGGTATGGGATAAGGCCTGACACAGGTCGTGTCAGCTGACATGGTCGGCCGTGTCAAACTACTGTTTTTTGCTTCATTCTCCTTCTGCTTGACACGGCCCGTGTCAGGTGACACGGGTGGCCGTGTCAGGCCCCCTGTACCGCGATTTTTCCATTCCTTTACTTGCTGGAATTCTGTACTGTCTCGCTCCGAGTTCCTCAGTTCTTCCACTTGAACCTGTTGGACAAAAACACAGACATCCTACGCGTAAAATCAAGAAAATATAAAATAAAACTGAAAATTAATAAAGTTGCTTAAATAACTTACGGGAATGAAAATTAACTTTAAAGGTACCATAATGTGTACACAGCTTCTCAAAATCCTTGGTTTCTTGTCGGATAAGCAACAAAAATATAGTGAAAATGGTGACTGATCAATCCCAGATATAAACATCATATCCAAGAAAGAAACTTTCTATTTTATCTTTCCAGTAATCAAACTTATCATCATCAAAGATGAATGGTTTATCACTATACTGATCTCTCTCATTGTTGTTAACAGCGTTAGCAACGACCGTTGTTTCTAGCACACAAACTGGAACGGTACTGAACACGTTGAATTGTTGATAAAAACTTTATCACAATCATAATCGGAGCTCTGATACCAATTAAAGGTGTGAAAAACACAAAAAATATGGGGTTTGGATTGGGTTTTAAAAACAAAAGCTTTTTACCTGTTGGTGTAAGCCCTAGAGCCCAATACATTTTGGTACTTGTATCGAATAATAAAAGGCATTCTCTTTATTTTGGTTGATTAATAAAGTCCCTGGAATAGATAGTCCGTTTAATGTATTAAGTGTGACTTAATCATGAGAACACATTAAACATAAGGACACTATTCCTAAAGTATCCGTAGTCGAGCTTTAGTGTGAAGTGGGATAACATTAAAGCATTAAGACTATTATGTTTGTAGACTGATGATCACATCTCATGGATCATGGATAAAGAGTTATCAAGTCTTAAACATAGGTATGAATATTAGGAGTAATATTTATACCGGATTGACCCGCTATGAGAATACTATATAGAAAGTTATGCAAGGTGTCATAAGTTATTCTCATGGTGATAATAGTGTATTCCACTCTTCGACCTGAAACCACTATGGATCCTAGATGTAGAGTCGAGTGCTTTATTGTTGATCCAACATTGTCCGTAACTGGATAACCATAAAGACAGTTGATGGGTACTCCACAAAGCATGCTGAGGGACATTAGTGTCCTAGATGGAATTTGCCCATCCTGCGTAACAGGATAAATGTCTATGGGCCCAATATTGAACTGGACAAGGGTGACACGGTCTATACCTTGTGTTCAATATAGACATAAGGGCAAAGGGGTAATTATACACATAATTATTATCACAGAAGGAATTGTCATATCACATGACATTTTCGTGTCTTGGGTAGCAGTGATGTGTTGCTAGATACCGCTCACTGTTTATTATGTTAAATACGTGATTTAATATAATTGCCAACGCCGCGAAAACCTACAGGGTCACACACAAAGGACGGATTGATGAGAGATAGAGTAACTAAGGAATACCGTAAGGTACGGTGCCCTTAAGTGAATTATAGAACATCGTAAGGTACGGTGTACTTGAGTAGAATACGAAATATGGTAAGGTACCATGGGCTTAAGTGATTTTGGGCATATTATAAGATATGGGCCAAAATACACTTAAGTGGGCTTTTAGCTTGAAGCCCACACAAGTGGTTCTATAAATAGAACCCTTGTGCAGAAGCATTCATTGCGGTTGCATTATTTTCGTTTTCTCACTCTCTCTCTCTCTCACTCAAAGCCTTCATTCGTACCAGCTAGCACTGAGATTGAAGGAACCCGTTCGTGTGGACTGAGTAGAGACGTTGTCATCGTTCAACGTTCGTGATCGCTCCGTGGATCTGCATCAAAGGTTTTGATTGTCACAAGAGATCTGCACCAAAGGTTTCAGTCGTCACAAGAGGTAAATATTCTATCACTGATCATGACCATTCGTAAGGATCTCTAAAGGAGAAAATTTTAATTTCCGCTGCGCTTTGGGTCACAATTCTCCTTCATTACCAACTTAAAAACACCACACAATACTAAGAACAAAGAGATAAAGACACACATATTTTTATCCTAGTTCGCTTGATTTCAAAGCTACTCCAGTCCACCCAACAAGGTAATTTTTCCTTATACCCAAGGACTTAATCCACTATAACCAAACAGATTACATAACAAACACAAAGAACAACTTTCTTTGTCTTCTCAAGAATCCGACTAAAACCTAGTTTCCTTAAGGAAAATACAAACAAATAGCTTGAATAAGAATTTGTGTGTTACAATTTGCTTTTACACAAGCAAAATTTACACAAATGAAATACAAAATACTTAAAGAAAAACTGTATACAAAGTTGATAGCTTCTCACGTAGAAACAGACTTCTCAAAAATTGTAGTGTTTCTTGTTTTTCTCCAAGTCGCCAAGTCCGACTTATATAGTATAACAAAAGAGACCGTTGGAGGGAAAATGGGGATACCAATAGAGAGGTTGTTCACTATTGGATTGGTGGCAGGAGTGATACATTGTACAACCTTTTACCCTCAATTCTAGTGACAGGTGTGATGTATAGTACTGTCCTTCGCCCACGAATTAAGGAGTGGAAGGAATATTTGATTTGTACAATGTACTATTTTATCACGTATCCACTTGATCTTATCTTCAAATTCATTGGCTTCTGATAAACAGTTTGATGAAGTATGAAAAGAAAAAGCATAAAGCTGATATCAGAATCTTCAGAGTCTTCAGTCAGAACCTTGACCACGTCAGCGTCTGGCTTGAGATCTTCAGAAACTTCAGCTAAGTAACAAAACTTCAGAAGCTTGCCATTCTTCAGAAGGTTGACAATCAGAGTCGCATCCAGAAGCAGAAGCGGAAAGAACATTGCAGCAGCAACATAACGTCTTTTCGAAACTTCTCAGGAGTGAATCAGTAAATTAGGAGAAAGAGCATTGCAACAACAACCTGGCGTCTTTCAGACCTTCTCATGATTAGCGCAGAAGCGGGATTTGAAATACAATGTTTAGAAACTACTGACCTTGCACGTCATCAACTCAGAATCAAAACTAGTTGTTAAAGCTACACAATAACAAACCATTAGGGTACCAAAATTTGTCTCACGCAAATACAACATTGTTATCATTAAAACTCAAGGTATAAATGCAGAACTAAGTCTTGTTCTAACAGTGAGACTCTATTTGGACTTCCTCCAAATCTTCCATAGGCGTGATTCGCTCCGCCCCTGCGCCATATATGGGGTCCCATCCCTCGAAGTTAGTACTTGGAAATTCATAAGGATATGCATCAACAAGGGCAAGCTCTTCCTTAGTTGTCTCTAGTTTTCTAATATAGCAT
Organism: Lathyrus oleraceus; assembly: GCF_024323335.1. Classification (NCBI taxonomy): domain Eukaryota; kingdom Viridiplantae; phylum Streptophyta; class Magnoliopsida; order Fabales; family Fabaceae; genus Lathyrus; species Lathyrus oleraceus. The sequence goes on along the minus strand of NC_066583.1, from coordinate 233,342,192 downwards.
TCATGATCCACTTGTTGATCTCCTCGGATGGTGTCAACTATTTAGTTTATGAGTGAATATTTCAACATTAAATATTGTGTGGAGACGACCGCTTCTAGGGCGTCGATGGTTGGGCGCCCCAGGATGATGTTTTAAGGCGACGTGGTGTCCATGATGAGGTAGCTTACATCGATGTTTTTGGCATTCGCTCCCTCGTCGCAGGTAGTTTTTAGGGTCACGTAACCCATTATTTGTACTCGTTCGCCCGATAATCATGTAAGAGAGTCGTCAAACCGATGTATGTCATCCAAATTCTATTGTAACTTCTGGACGACATCCCAAAATAGGACATCGACGGAGCTTCCCGGATCTATCAAGACACACTTGATATCCTAGTTGTCATGCTTAGTGGTAATGACCAAGGGATCATTGTTACAAGGGTTGATGTCCAAGGCATCCTCTTCAGAGAAAATGATGTTGACCCATGCCCTTTCAATGGTATTTCTAGGAAATCTTGGAGGTATGATGTTCGCCTCAAAAACCTGCTTTGTGTATCTTCTTCGGGCGGCTCTAGAGAGGCCATTCGCGAAGATACCTCCAGCAATGGTGTTGTCTTCGTGATGTAAGACCATGTTAGTCATCTCCAGAGAAAGGGGGATGGAAGTGTTTGAGTGAAAGATGTGGCACATGTTTGTTTTTCGGTGCTCCATTGTGGGTGCCACTATACTGGTCGAAGAGGACAGGTGTCCATGTTCCCCCTAAAAGGGCAGGGATGAAGGAGAATTGCGGTCCAAAACGCAGCGGAAATTAAAATTTTCTCCTTTAGAGATCCTTACGAATGGTCATGATCAGTGATAGAATATTTACCTCTTGTGACGACTGAAACCTTTGGTGCAGATCTCTTGTGACGATCAAAACCTTTGATGCAGATCCACGGAGCGATCACGAACGTTGAACGATGACAACGTCTCTACTCAGTCCACACGAACGGGTTCCTTCAATCTCAGTGCTAGCTGGTACGAATGAAGGCTTTGAGTGAGAGAGAGAGAAAACGAAAATAATGCAACCGCAATGAATGCTTCTGCACAAGGGTTCTATTTATAGAACCACTTGTGTGGGCTTCAAGCTAAAAAGCCCACTTAAGTGTATTTTGGCCCATATCTTATAATATGCCCAAAATCACTTAAGACCATGGTACCTTACCATATTTCGTATTCTACTCAAGTACACTGTACCTTACGATGTTCTATAATTCACTTAAGGGCACCGTACCTTACGGTATTCCTTAGTTACTATATCTCTCATCAATCCGTCCTTTGTGTGTGACCCTGTAGGTTTTCGTGACGTTGGCAATTATATTAAATCATGTATTTAACATAATAAACAGTGAGCGGTATCTAGCAACACATCACTGCTACCCAAGACACGAAAATATCAAGTGATCTGACAATTCCTTCTGTGATAATACTTATGTGTATAATTACCCTTTTGCCCTTATGTCTATATTGAACACAAGGCATAAACCGTGTCATCCTTGTCCAGTTCAATATTGGGCCCATAGACATTTATCCTGTTATGCAGGATGGGCAAATTCCATCTAGGTCATTCATGTCCCTCAACATGCTTCGTGGAGTACCCATCAACAGTCTTTATGGTTATCCAGTTATGGACAATGTTGGATCAGCAATAAAGCACTCGACTCTGCATCTAGGGTCCATTAGTGGTTTCAGGTCGAAGAGTGGTATACACCATTATCACCATGAGAATAACTTATGACACTTTGTATAACTTTATATATAGTATTCTCATAGCGGGTCAATCCGGTATAAATATTACTTATAATATTCATGCCTATGTTTAAGACTTGATAACTCTTTATCCATGATTCATGAGATGTGATCATCAGTCTACAAACATAATAGTCTTAATGCTTTAATGTTATCCCACTTCACACTAAAGCTCGACTATGGATATTTTAAGAATAGTGTCCTTATGTTTAATGTGTTCTCATGATTAAGTCACACTTAATACATTAAACAGACTATCTATTCCAGGGACTTTATTAAACAAACGTAATAAAGAAAAAGCCTTTTATTATTAATAAATAATTCGATACAAGTACCAAAAGTATTGGCCTCTAGGGCTTACACCAACAAGGGAGACTCGGAGGTCTTAGTAGGTGTATAGTATGTTTTGGTAGTGAAGGCTTGCTTGCGGCGGCAAGAAGCCTGTGCAGTGGTTTTGAGGTTGTTTAAGGAACCAACTCACGTAAAGTGAGAGGCCCTACATTCGACCTGTGCTGCTTGATCGTAGACGAGAAGTTAGGTTAGTCGTGTGCGTTATGGCGGTAATGAGTGTTGTGTTCTTTGAGTTGTGGAGAGTGTGTATGACTTAAAGTCTATATTTTCCTCTTTAGGGGTAATGTATTTATAGGGGTCTCTTAGACCTAGGGTTCTCTCGGAAAGGTCACGACCCATTTAGTCATATAGTGGACAGTTGAATCCATATTTTCTAGGGAGACGTGAGTCAGTAATGACCCTGAATTTCTCTTTATGCTAGACATGTTTTATCCCATATTTATACTGCATGAGCGAGGAAGACTTAAGGGCGCAGTGGTACCTCCCACCAAGCGACCTGACGTCGCCGCCTCCTCCTAGGGTGATCCCAGGGCATCGCCATAGGCAAGACTTTTTACAAATACAACACTACAATATCCTATAACATAATATATATTATTGAAGATCAAAACATAGTCAAAATCATAATTTTTTTCAAAAATATTTATCTCAAAAATGATTTTTATGAAAATTTATTTGAAATATCTTCAAATACTTATGCTTCTATTCATGAAGTTGGATTTAAAAGTTACATGTCACTACAAGTGCATGAGATTCATTGCATAAATTATATTTTGAGTTCCCAAAAATCAATATACAAACAGACGAGTGTGACAAGGAATTCAGTGGATAAGAAAAAATTATAATATCCATTTATACCAGAATAAGGGTATACACAAACTATATAAACAAAGTTAAAAAAGAAACAAAGTTCTGAAAAGTATTTGTCGCAAACATTTAAACACAGTGGTTTCATTTACTTTAGTAACAACAAATCATTCAAAGATGAAGATATCATAAATACAACATACTTGGGGACAAGGGCAATCCATGTTATATTGTAACTCTAAAAAAGTGATATTACACTATACTTTCTGTGCAAATGTTGAACCAGTCAATGCAGTTGAGGCATTGAAGGATTCTAAGTGGATGAAAGCAATGAATGAGGAACTGAAGTCCATAAAGTCAACAATACTTGGTCACTTGTTGAATTGCTTTAAAGCAAGAAGGAAATCGATGTGAAGTAAGTATACAAGATGAAGTTAAATCCCAAGGGAGAAGTAACTCGACATGAGGCAAGACTTGTGCCGAAAGGATTTCTTCAGAAATAAGGAATTGACTTCGACAAAGTTTTTGCACCTGTTGCTAGAATCAAAATAATCAGGTTTATTCTTGGTCTAGAAAACATGAACAACTGACATATGTGTCAGATGGATGTGAAATATGCATTCCTGAATGTCCCCTTAGATGAAGAAGTTTATGATGCACAATCAATTGTGTTTGTGAAACAAAGAGAAGAAAGTAAGGTATACAGGTTGCATAAAGCCCTGTATGGACTTAAGTAAGCTCCAAGAGCTTGGAATAAGAAGATAGATAGTTTCCTAAGGAAAATGGAATTTGTGAAGTGAACAACTAAGCATGGAGTATATGTAAGAAGAAGCCAGAGTGAATTTCTTATATTGTGTCTCTATGTCGATGACTTGTTAATAATAGGTAGCTGCAAGAAAGAGATCGAAAACTTTAAAGGTGATCTTAGCAAGGAGTTTGAAATGTCTAATATGGGAAACATTTCATACTTCCTTGGTATCTTGTTCTACAAGAGTAATAGAGACTTGATGATGCATCAAAGAAGATATGCAAATGAAATGCTCAAAAGATTTGAGATGGAAGACTGGAATACAACTTCGACACCTGTTGAACCAAGACTGCAACAATAAAAAAACTCAGATGAAGATAATGTCGACCCAACATAACACAGAAGACTTATTGGGTCATTAAGATACCTTTGACACACAAGATCTGATCTGGCATATAGTGTAGGTACGATGAGTAGATTCCTACAGAAGCCAAATGAATCACATCTAGCAGCGACGAAAAGGATACTAAGGTATCTCAAAGGAACTCTTAGATTATGGAATTCTGTTTCCTACAACTGATGAAGGAAAAGAATGCAAGCTAGTGTGTTACACTGACTCAAGTTGGTGTAGTGATGTTAAGGATAAAAGATCCACAACTAGTTATGTGTTTATGTTAGGTGGTGCACCAGTTGCTTGGAGCTCAAGAAAAGAACCGGTATTGGCATTGTCGTCGTGTGAAGTAGAGTACATAGTTGCTTCTCTCTGTGCATGTCAAGCAACGTGGATGGTGAATTTGGTCGAAGAAATTACATGGAAATATCATGAAGCAATTACCATGAAGATTGACAACATGTCGACTATCAATCTGGCAAAGAATCTGATAGCACATGGAAGAAGCAAGCACATCGAAATGAGGTTATATTATCTTCGAGAGCAAGTGAAAAAAGTGAATCTCAACTTGGAGCACTGCAGAGCTGGGAATCAGATTGCAGACATCATGTCGAAGAAGTGTATCTCGACATAGTCTTCACTTAGCTTTATTTGTTTGTTTTATCTTAGTTAATTAGGTTAGTTGGAGATTACTTTGTGTGCAAGTAATCTCAGTCTATAAATAGGAAGATACACTATCATTGTTTGTAATGCAATTGCATAAAGAAAGTTGAATAAAATTTCAGTTTGAAATCAAAGAGAAAAACTCTGTAGAATTATTTTTCTTCTTCCCCTTTTCGTTGAAACCTTAATTACACTTTCTTCCCCAATTCATCTTTTTCTTTCTACTCTCATTATCGATTGTACATCGGAATCATCTTGTAACCGAGATCGATTGAAGAGTGAAGAATAATAAACGATTCTAAATACAAGTCTTTTTTTTATACAATGAATACAAGCCTTTTTGAATGAGAAGAAAAAATGATTTTTCTTTTCTCATCCTTTATAACCCCACATAAATAATTAAAATTGATATAAATATGAAAAAGTCGTGTTCCGACAATCAACATGTCTTTATACTCCGACAATCAACATGCCTTTATACCAATTGTCTTTGACATAGTTGATTTTCTAGCGCCAGAAGTAGCTATTGATCTTTTATAAAATTTAAAGACTTAGTAATAACAATATTGCATCTCCTAAATCTATGAATGTAATTTTTATGAGAATTAAATTTCTCAAAGAATGATGCAGTTTATCTTAGATTCATATATTTAAATTTCCAAAATATTCAATTACTTTTTCTTTTAAATTGACAATTCTCGATTTCTACAATCTAAAACAACCAGGTTGAATTATATAATCCAACCGAGAAAAACACCGAGAATTTGTGTACTTGTTAACATTTTCTATATTTGAGAAAAACAGTAAGCACATTACAATATATATGTATCAAAACTGTGAAATAACCACATTATGAAGGAAAAAAAACATAAATCTAAAAACTCAATACTTGATTGAACTCTCCACGTGTGACAATTTCACTTTTACCATGCTCAAACTTCTCACTATGCTTGGGCCGAATGAACGGTGTGACTTGGTTTTTTATGGAGATAGTTTCTAAAGATGGAAATATTCATATTAAACATTAGAAAAAACTAACCATCATCAGATTATACAGATAAATGACAAACAGAATTGACACTCAATGGTGTGAAATCTTACCGGAAACATGAGAGGTTAAAATCCCAAAACATTTAAATTCGATTTTCTTTGATATTGCTTCCATAACAGTATGTGTGATTTAATAAATGTTTGATTCATATAACTAAAAATTGAAGTCATGATTTCCTCGTTGTTAAACATCAGAAGTCTGTATTTCTTTCACCACCATGTTTTTACCATAACTAGATGGAGTAGATATGATTTCCTGCAAAAGGAATAAAGAATTAGAGGAAATGGGCAAATACTTATACTGGTAGTATAATGCTGCTATTCATGAAATTGAATTTAAAAGTTACATATCACTACAAGAGCATGAGTTGCATCACAGAAATTATATTTCGAGTTTCCAAAAATCAAGATACAAACAACTAACAGGCCTTGTCCCACTCAGAAAATAAGGAAACTAGAATAAGTAAAATGACTCAATAGTCTTACTTGAAAGTGTTTGGGGTGGGAGAGTCAAAGAGGGGAGTATGACAAGGAGTTTCAGTATTCCATCCCCACCCACAACATAACACTAACAAACATCTTAACATTTGTCATTAAAAAAAATCAAATGAAAAATATGCAGTGAAATTTATCTATCTTAGAACAATTCTCCATAAATCAATGGTAGTGGATGAGAAAATTTTGTAATATTCATTCAAAACAAAAGAAGAGTATTATCCTCAAACTGCTTAAACAATGTTTGACAAAGAAACAAAGTTCTTAAAAGTATTTGTAGCAAACATCCAAATACAGTAGCTGCATATACTTTAGCAACAACAAATCATTCAAAGATGAAGTTATTATAAATAAAACATACTTGGGGTCAAGGGCAGTCCAGGTTATATTGTAACTCTAAAAAAGTGAGGTTATAATTTCAACAAAGTAAAAATGACTAAAAAGCACAAATTTTCTCTTGAAATTGAAAGTCATCAGAATATGCTAGGACAGCAATACTGGTCAACTTACTCAGGCGAGTGATTGGATCAAGAAAAGAGTATTGACATGAGATGGAAATAAAATGATATGACAGATAAATAAAATACCAAAATAAACTCAAATACAATTTGAAAGGAACTATAAGCACTTATAAATGTTGGAAGAAAAGATTTAAAACAATGTAATCATGCATGAATAATATTAACTCAAGATTATTACCATGGTGAGGTGAGTGTGTTAGATTTTAATGGCACACGAGTAGAGCTCAGACCCGGGCCTCAGATTGGAGACTTGGGCCTGAAAAGTTGTAAGAGAGGTGTTGTTGTTGTTGGAAGAATCTTGTGCTAGAAAGGTAATGTAATACATAGCACCAGGGCACCAAGTGCTCTTGACAATGTTGGGAAAAATTAGAAGTATTGAGAGACTCGACAGTATTTTTGGTTGGGTGTGAATGAAGACTGATAAGGATGCTAGGGAAATGATTTTCGGTCGAGATGACATCAATTTGATTGTTGTAATCAGTTAGAAATATTTCTGTTTTCAGATAGCTTATTTAGTACTGATGTTTGTTGTGAACTTCGTTGTAACAAAAACTTAATGATATATAATGATTGAAGGTTACAAAAATACAATGTTACAAAACGCTTAAGACCCAGATGATGCTCCTCGATTGGGACAGTTGTTCTTGTTGTGTCCTGGTTGACGACAGATACTACATAATCTTATCATTTTATCTGTGGAATTAATTTTTGTCCTGATACGTGTGCTGTTTGGCCTTCCTTTTTTCTTTCTATGCATCTCGTCGTTGTGACAAACTATATCACCTTCATATGGAGGTCACTATTCCTTAATTGGTAGTACCGAGAAGCTTTGATTATATACATTCATGACGGTGACGGTCTTGCACACATCAGATAAATGGTTGTAAGCGTCTTGACGAGTATAAGCGCATGCTGCAATGACATGGGAGCAAGGAATGCGGAAGACCTGGAATTTTCCACAATCGCACCAACTTCTGTTTAGTCTAACAGCATAGGCTAAATTTGGTCTCCCCTAATTGTGATCCATTGTTTCTTGGACGCTGAAATTTTGCCTATGACGGTCAAAGACTGTTACAGCGTGTGTGCTAGCTTTGATGCTCTCCTCTTTCATGACCTTCATGCAACACTCATTGAATACTTATCCGGACATTAACACCGCACTCCATCTTTCACCTCTTGTTGCGAACGTAGAAGTCAACCTATAATAGGTCGATCTTACCAAGGCGGTTATCGGCAGATTTCGAATTTCTTTGAATACCCCGTTCATGCATTCCACAAGGTTTGTTGTCATGTGGCCCCATCGACAACCTCCGTCAAATGCCCTTGTCCACTGCTCTACTGGTATGTTATTTAGCCATCTCCCTGCGTCTTCATTAGACAGTCTAATTTCATCACGATAATATTGAAATGACGGCTGAGTTAGAGCATACCCATCATTCACCACCTTCTTGCGAAGATTTTTATCTTTTATAGCACATATGAAGTTTGTGCAATGTGTCTGATGCAATAGACATGGGTAGAAGGAGGATCATGTCATCCGTTGTCATGGTTGTTGTAGGCACTCTCAATGGAAACATGTCTATCAGAAATCAAACAGAGATTGGCTTGTGGAGCCACATGCGTTTTGAGATGTCGAAGAAAGAAACCCCATCCACCAGCCGTTTCACCTTCAACCAGAGCAAAGGCAACGGGAAAGACATTGTTGTTGCCGTCTTGTGCAACCGCCATGAGCAAAGTACCCTTGTATTTTCCGTATAACCAAGTGCCATCAATTTGAATAATAGGTTTGTAGAATGTGAAACCTTTGATGCACGGGTCAAATGCCCAAAAGAGACGGTGAAAGATTCTATTACTTGTAGCACAGGTTCTGTCTGGCATCATCGCTGGCAATGTCTCCATAATTGCCACAATTCCTGGGACATATGTTTTTAGTGCCCATAAAAACCATGGCAATTCCTTGTATGAATCCTCCTAGTTGCCGAATACTTGTTCAACAACCTTTGTCCTCGTAATCCAAGCTTTCTTGTAAGATGGAGTATAATTATATGTTGTTCTGATATGGGATATAATTATACTTATCTTCACTGATGGGTCTTTATTAACCAACGGCAAAATGTCTTGACATATCAACGCATCATTTAGTTTACGGTGATCTTGTTCAAGGTTAGTTGCAATGCAACTATGAGGTGGGTCTATTGAAGCGATCTCCCAAGAGTCGTTTCTCTTTTTGTAAGACGTAACCAAACGAAACTTACAAAGCATGTTACGACATTCGATAACATACCTTCAAGAATCAGTGTGTTTCACTGTAAAATCAGCAGAGTTGTTCATGTGGAATTTTTTGATAGCTAGAACACATTCTTCTTTGGTACGAAACATGTCTCCCACCTTTAATTCGCCTTCTGATCTCAGATATGGATTATAGAAAACACTGTTGGACTTTTCATCGTCGTGCAAATCCATATTTGTCATATGTTGAGGCGGATTGTAGACATGACTAGGAGGTGGTGGTGGTTGATCATCATCTTCAATGTCGTTGTTCAGCATGTGATCAACCTGTATCTCGGTCTCCTCTTCTTCTTCATCAACGACGTCCACTTCTGCTTCTGGGTTGACGTCATCTAACCATTGTGGATCAAATTCACCAGATTCATCCTGACTGGTTATTTGTGACTGCTAAGATGGTATACATGGTTGAAGAGTAATGTAAAACTCAATACAGTTGCAACCTGAATGTTCATGAATAACAAACATATATTCAACATCTTCATCGTCTCGTACCTTAAGGGGGAAAAACTTGCATTGACTATTCTAAAAAAATATTGGATTTTGATACGTGATCTTTGACACAATACCCGATCCTATACAGGATTGTATTCTTTTTTTCAAATGCAAGAAGGTTACATTTCTCTTGATCGTGAGTCTAATGGTATCAGTTTTTCGAAAACAAAAACCATATAACCCAGACTCGTATGTTTCACTGTTGCAGTGAACGTTGACACTGTATTTTGGTGAAGATGACATTGTGCAGATGAAAACTATTTTCTTGCTGCAGATGAATGTGAGTGAAGTGTCTTGGATGTTGATAGTAAGACACTTAAATATGGGAGTGAAGTGTCTCACATGCTAGCTACTTCGAAGTGATGTGTCGCACATGCAAGCTACTACGAAATGATGTGTCAACCATGCAAGCTACTAAGAAGTGACAGGTTCAGCATGCAAGAGAGAGGATAGCCACATGCCAGACATGCAGACACACACTCCAAATGAATTGGCGCCCCCATTCATTCCTTGCACATGGGCTCTAATCCATTTGGCGACACCCTGTCAAAGCATGCATGCAGACCTCGAAACCAAGCAATCAGACCTAGGTCTTGCATGGATGTCCCTATGGAGGCGCCAATTTGAATGGCGACACCTCTTAAAGGTTGTACGTGGTCGCCAATTCAATTGGAGACACCATGCAAGCACAACTTTTCATGCTCTCATTCATTTGTCTATAAATACATCCGCTCCATCAACACTTCTTCCACACCATCACTCTTACTACTTCTTCTATAATACTTCTTCTACAATTTCATCTGCAATAACTTCTTGTAGTTTCATCTGCACCAACCCCCCGACAAAATGTCTATCCTCGCAATGGGCGAATCACATAGAGGAACGGTTGCAAACATCGCAACATATGTAAGTTTTTTCTTTTGTTAACTTTTTTTCTTTCATCTTCACCAACCCCGTTTTATTTTAACATACCAACTTAGTCAAGTTTTTTTATTCTTTATTTTATATGATGTATCAAGGTTCCGGACTCGGGTCCATGAATATGTCCATATGGACCCGATGATTCAACCCTATGTTGAACTCGCCGGTTTTGGTCATATAAGCAAGATTTTGTCTTGGTCCGTAGATAACAAATTTATTATAGCTTTATGCGAAAGATGGCGACCATGGTTCCCAACCGATGAATGTACCGTGACGTTAGAAGATGTCTACATGCTTTTGGGACTGTCCATTGAAGGTAAGACTGTTAATGGTAAAACCAACTATGCAAATTCAATTTGCATGGATCTCTTGGAGACTGATTTGTTAGATGATAACGCAAGAGGTCAAGGTATATTACTTTCACGCCTTAAGTCGTACTATAATAGTTTATACTTAGCTGAGCATTCTACCGAAGATGCTCGAATAATAAAAACTAGGTGTTACATTATTTTGTTAATTGGTTCGTTTTTATTTCCCGAAGGTAGTGGTTCTAGCATGCATATTATGTATTTACCTTTACTTAGACATGTAGATAGAATAGGAAGTTACAGTTGGGGATCTACTTGTCTAGCCTATCTCTATAGCTCCTTGTGCAAAAACTCACACAAAGACACATCTACATTGTCTGGATATGCTATTTTGCTACAAGCACGGGGTTGGTCAAGACTACCGTCCCTAGCACCCGTCAACAACATCCCTTTCACATTTCCGTATGCACAAAAGTAAGTTGTTTAAATTGCTATATCTTTACTTACTTCTTTAAAGATTATTATCTCTAACTAATATTTTTGACTTTTTGGTGTAGATGGTCTGTACGTGGTATGAGTTACAACAGATGTCCAAGACACTGTATTACTCAGTATCGTAATATGTTGGATCACCTTTGACCGACAGACGTAAGGATAATAACTTAGTTATTTCGTTATATTTTGTTAACTTCTTCTACCTAGATTATAATCCTATCTTCTTTCACATTTCAGTTTATTTGACGTCCATACCTTAATTTGCATCATGACCATGAGGTCAACGCTAAAGACGCAGCCGTATGGATTGCATGCACACCGATAATATGGTTCACAACTATGGAGATGCACAACAGTGATCGTGTGAAGTTGCAGTTCGATATGCCCCAAAACATCCCAGATACCCCAACTAGCCTAGGAGAATGGCATCTGCGTAAAGTTAACGACCAATGGAACTTCAATCCATGGCAAAGCTTCGTAAGATCGGAGTGTCGCAAATGGAAGCACCGCCATGACCATGTCTTAACTGACGCAGTCATGCCAACTGAAGAAAAACCAAGTCGTACTTATATGGCTTGGTACATATCAGTTGGTTTTCAGTTCATCGTAGAGGATATGCACTTGTACGACCCACGCCAAATGACTTACACACCTGACACCTCAATATCAAACCCCCAACAACAGTGTCAGACCGGATAAACACAACCCCCTGTCTGTCAAACATTCTGTTCAACCAACACACAAACATACAACCAAAACATGCCATACATCCAACCCCAATACCAAGAGCATACCTCATACCACCACCAACAAATTGACCATCAACCTGAGACCCAACATCGCTTCGCACCCACCCCATCACCCTACCAAAGTCGCCTTATCCAGAACACCAAACGATCATTCAACACCAACCGCCCATCCTCCTACCATAGCCAAGAAGCCCAAACCTCACAAAACCAAAACATCCAACAACCATATCTCTACCAAACACCCCAACAACCTTTCCAACCTTTCCTCGACGCATCGTTCACACCCATGTCTCCCTTCAATCGTCCCGGTCGCCCATCAATGAGTCAACCACAACCCAACTTCTCTGGCATGGGTCATGAACTCAACTTCGGCGGTACACCATCGATGCATACTGAAGACTGTGCCGACTTGTCTGACTACCTCAACAGGCCTTCTCCTGTAGTTGGTAGTGACGCTCCTGACCCCTCAGATTCTTAAACACCGGTACTGAATCATCAACATGGGTTAGGGCCACGGGTTTGGGTAGCTAGAGGATGTGGGACCGGAGGTCGGTTAGGTGATCTCGGTCATCACCATTAGGTTTTTTTGTGTAAACGGGAAATTTTATTAATATCAATTGGTCCTATTTCAAATTTATCTATCACGTATACCATTTACCAAAAAAAATTGCATTTTACACTAAGGTGCCAATCCAATTGGCGCCTCCTATCAACTTATACACATGGGCGCCAATTGGATTGGCTAGGGCACATGCCCTAGTCAATCCAATTGGCGCCTTCATTCAAGTATTTAAGAGGAGTCGCCAATTGAATTGGCGCCTCCTCCTAAAAGTGGGATAGTTTGGGATTTTTTTTGAAAATAGGGGTATTTTGGGAATTTCCTTGAGAAAGTGGGTTATTTTTGTAAAAAATTCTCATATTATCCTCTCTTTCTCTCTCTTCATATAATCTATTATTGTTATTATAAACTTTTTTACAATTTTTTTTATTTTTTTATTTTGTTAATGATGATTTAATTGTCAATATCATTATGCTGATTTTTATTATTTACATTTTTTTGTTAATGTTGTTGTTTTTATAATGGCTTTTTGATTGGGGCCTCCATATTATAATCTCTCTAGTTACACCTGACCCAAAATTTCTTAAGTATTTCTACAAGTACATTTGATCAAAAAACTTTTTTAGGATTGCACTGATATAATTTATGGGGCTACTTTTCTACCTTATGGGATAAGGGTGAATACATTAAAAACTTAAATTTGTCCTTAACATTTTTAGAAATGCATCTTCGGACAAACTTAAAATGCATAATCGTTTCATAAGTCAGTCATCCATCCATATTTGTCTAAAATTGATTCGAAGATATATCTACATAATCATCCCGAAAACATTACAGAGATGCATCTTTGAAGTAACCCCTGAAAGCACCTTGTGTTTCACAAATGAGTTATCCACCTCATATTTGTAAAAAAAATGGACCAAGGATGCATCGTCGCAAATTATTAGAGGTGATTCTCTATATGCATCTTCGGACTATGCTAATTATACTAATGCAATTCAAGAATGTATGGTATAAATTCAAACAATAATATAATTGTTACCAAAATGTTACCACACTACATAATCCAAATGTTACCACAATGCAAATGTTACCAAATATAAATAAAAATGAATTACTGTGTATTTCTAACCCCTAATGTTCTTCCTCTGCCTCCTATACCTTAATGCATTTTGTGCCTCGAGTAAGATGCTCTATAAGGAAACACAAAGCTTCTGATGAGCGATCACAGAGTGATCCGCAAACTGAAGTGTCATTCGAGTATCTTGAACAGTGTCGATGCCTAATTTTTTATAGATGGACAGTGGCATCAAGCTTACACTCGCTCCTAAGCTAATCAGAGCCTTCTTGAATTTTCTATCACCAATAGTGCATGGAATAGTAACTGATCCCCTGTCTTTCTTTTTCACTGGGATTTTCATGCCTTGGAGAATGGCATTGCATGTTTGAGTTAGGATGATCGGGTCTCTATCAGTGGAACGCTTCTTGGAGATGATGTCTTTCATGAACTTGGCATATATTGGCATTTGTTCCAATGCCTCAGAAAAAGGGATGTTTATTTCTAGTTTTTTGAACATTTCCAGGAACCTCTCAAAAAATTTCTCATGTTGATCTTTCTTTTTCTCTATTGGAGGGTAAGGGAGTTTTATGACTGGTTTTGAAACCTTCTCTTTCTCCTCAACAGATGGTAGTATCACGTCTTCATCTTGGTCCTTGGTTTCCTTGATTTCTAAATCCACTTCTAACAATCCATCTTTTTCAGCACTGTTTTCCTCCGTTGACTTTCCACTCCGGGTTACGATAGCGTTAACAGTGTTATGTTCCTGCGGATTTGTTACCATACCACTAGGTAGGGTGCCTAGGGCTTGATAATTTGAAGCTAACTGTTGTGCTATATGACCCATTTGGACTTCGAGATTTTTAATGGAGGACGTGGTGTTTTTTTTATTAGTTCTGGTTTCTTCTGGAAACGGCATGTTGTTGGCTGCTAATTTTTCAATGGCGATTTCCCATTCAGCCTTTTTAGGTGCCGATTGTTGCTGCTATTGTTGATATTGAGTATGATATTGTCCTCTATCTTGTTGCGGAACATTCCCTCTCTGATCTTTCTAGGAGAAATTTGGATGATTCTTCCAACCTGGGTTGTAAGTGTTAGAGTAGGGATTATTCTGCTTCAAGAATTTGATCTCTTCAATTTGTTGTGGAGTAGCAAAGCAATAGATCGTGTGATGAGGTCCATTACAGATTTCACAAGTGCTAGCCTGAGCTGGCTGGACCTGCGCTATCTGTCGAGTACCTATATTCATAACTTTCAACTTCTTGTCTACTTCGGCAGCAATTGTGTCTTCCAGATGAATTTATTTGTTTCTAATTTTAGATTAATCACCACCTCTGGATGACTAGTACACCTGTCGTATAATTCTAGATGCTCATTGACAGCTATTGCTTCAATAATCCTCTTAATACCAGTGACCGTTGAGAAATTTGTTGAGCCACCGACTTCTGTATCAATCAACTGCTTTATTTTATTTTCAGCCCATTAACGAACATCTGCATTTGTTCCGTCTGGTCCATATTGTGAGTTGGACACACTACTAAGACCCTTTTGAATCTTTTGTAGGCGTCTCCCAATGATTAACCATCCTTTTATTTGAAATTAAGAATTTCATACCTTTTTCTTAGGAATACTGATGCTGAAAAGTACTCATTTAGAATGCAGTTTCCATCTCTTCCCATGATATGATACTGCCGGCAGGAAGAGAATAGAACCGTTCTTCCACATCTTCAGCTAAAGTGAACGGGAACATTCTTAATTTTTTTGCTTCATTCGTATGACCATCAATTTTCAGCGTGGTGCTCATGGTCAGAAATCTTTGCAGGTGTTTGTTGGCATCCTCGTTAACCTTTCTGGTGAAAGGTTTTATTTCCAATTGATTGATTGTGCTAGAATGTAGTTGAAAATTCGTTACATTCACTGGTTGGTTGACAATGGTCAATTGACCACCCAGTCTATTTGCACCTCCATAGTCACCCAGGAGTGTTTCTGGAGGTGGAGGAGGTGGAATTGGAGGAACTTCAGCCATTGGTTCTTTGACTTCTGAGTGATCAGAGGTACTTTCTTCTTTGGAATCCACTCTTTGATTTTTGCGTCTTCGGTGAAGGGTTCTCTCGATCTCTGCGTCAAAAAGAAATTCAGCTGAGGGTTCTCCTTGCATACACAAATTGGTGAATTAAATTATATAAATGACAGAAAAATAATTTTATTGCAGAGCAACAAAATTTTAATTGAATTTAATATTAAACTCTATATTTTGGCAGTCCCCGGCAACGACGCCAAAAACTTGATCGGGAAAATAGCAAGTGTACTATTTTGCCTTTTATAGTAATAATGAGGAAATTCCCCGAATGTCGATCTCAAGGACTGCAAGTCAATATTGAGTTTAAATTATCATTCAATTAAACAAATTATATTAATTTGGTTTTTAGGTGTAAAAATATAAGAATAAAGGTAAAAGCAAATAAGGATGAAAATAAAGGTTTACAGGGAAAAAGGAATAATGCCAGGGAAGGTGTATGATTTATCCTTGTAACAACTCTGAGTCACTATTGCATTAATAAATATCAATTACTACCAGTTCTTAAGGGTATTTTCTCCCAAGTCCTTGATGAGAAAACATTTAATCAATCTACCCTAATTTCTATGTCCATAGTCAATTAAGGTGAAGTTAAGCTTTATAATATCAAGAATACTCTGGTTCATACAGGGTATCCCTAGTCCTAAGTGATATCTATTGTAGAGTAACCTTATGAAAACCTTATCAATGGCGGTCCAGCCTAATTGATAACCACAAATCAATCTCGATTGGTCCGAAAGAGAAAGCAATAAACACATCAAAAGGTTACCGTAAAAGTAATATTATAAATGCAAATGTAAACTCAAATCCGTTACAATTCTAAATCAGGGACACCCCTCGCATTGGGGGATTTAGCTACTCATATTGTTTAAAACAAATGCAAGATAAAAATTACACATTACAAGTAATTGGATGACTTTGATCTTCAATCACTCCCGCTCATGAAAACCTTCAGCTCTCCAAACTCCTTGTTCTCTATAATACTTGATTGCTTCACAATACTGTATTTTGCCTTGTTCCAAGATGATTTTTCCTTAGGCAAAATATCCTCTTTTATAATGAAAATCCCAAGCAGCAGTTGGACAGGTCCAAAAATATCTCTGAAAAAGCCCGACGAATAAAAGCCCGAGAAAAGGGAATTTTTGGGCTTGGGCTGACACGGCCCGTGTCAGCCTACTGTCCCAGCTAACACGCCCCTGGCATGGGTGACACGGTTGGGGATGATGCCTGACACGGCCCGTGTCAGGTGACACAACCCGTGTCAGGTGACACGGGTGGCCGTGTCAGGCCTCCTGTACCGGGGTTTTCTGCTCCTTTTCTTGCCGGAATCTCGCAATGTCTCGTTTTGAGTTCTTTGGTTCTTCTACCTGGACCTGTCGAACAAAAACACAGCTATCCCATGCATAAAATCACGAAAATAGAATTAAAACATAACAATGAATGAAAATTCTTAAATATAATACCGGAAGTAAAATTGACTTGAAAAGTATCAGAAATGCTTGCACAGTATTTCAAAAGCCTCGGTTTCTTGTCGGATCAGTAACGAAAACTTAATGCAAATGGTGACTGATCATGAGGCACAGGTGGACACATACACTTCCTACAAAAGAAAGAAAGCTACACTAGACATATTTTTGTATTTTGGATAGTAAACAAAGAAAATAAAGTATGATACAATAAAAAATGCTTAGTGACCTCTCCCAATGCAAAACCAATGAATGATATGTGAGGAAATACAAATGTGTGATCTCAACGCCAATGCAAAGCTATGAGATGGCATGAGGGATCTTAGGGGTCAAAATTGGGGTCTTACAGTTGCCCCTATTTAAGGTCATTCTATCTGGGGATGTGAACGTTAAAATCTTCATATCAACGCGGTAGAATGGACTTAAATAATAACAACAAGAAACAAATTTTGGTCCCTAGGAGACCTCATGATTCATATGATATGAATATAAAAGTAATATTTGTGGGGGATATATGGCACAAAGGAAAATAATCCATAGAAACCGAAAGTCCACAAGAGCACAATGCATTCCATAAGGAAAACTCACTAAGGGGACAAAGACTCCGGGGATAAAAAGTTATGTGTAGGCCAGGCTACAACTTAAAAACCGTTGGAGATACGAGGGGATTCCCATGAAAATAAATCAATGGAAAGACTCGGAATGGGGAAAAAGAATCTGCATGTATTATGATACAACTAACACAGCAAGATACACCCATTGGGAAAGGCGTAAATCAGAACGATGCTGAAATACCCAAACGTTCAAAAGGAAATTTGATTACATAAAGAAATACGAATCCAGACTCGACTGAGGAAGAAAAACTTCAACACATGAGTAAAAGAGATATATTATCTACTACTTGTTACTGGGTAGGAAGATAATATACTCTGGCAGATGGACATTCATTACCGGTTAAGGTAAACATATCAAGGATGACTCTGTGAGAAAAATGAGGAATATTCATTACCGGTTATTGGGTAAGAATAGCTTACTGGGAAAAGAAAAAATAGGATTTATAACTACCTGTTACTGGGTAGCAAACCAAACATAAGATTTACATCTACCTGTTACTGGGTAGAAGACCAAAGGAAGAATATCCGTTATCGGTTAAGGTAAATATATCAAGGATAGACTGCCGGGAAGAATCACCAACTACCGGTTACCGGGCAACTTAACAAAGGTGATCAACCACAAAAAAGATAGGATTTACAACTACCTGTTACTGGGTAGAAGACCGAATATAGGATTTACAACTACCTGTTACTGCGTAGAAGATCGAAGGAAGAATATCTGTTACCGGTTAAGGTAAACATATTAAGGATAAACTGCTGGAGAAGGATAGGATTTACAACTACCAATTACTGGGTAGAAGACTGAAGGAAGAATATCTGTTACCGGTTAAGGTAAACATATCAAGGATAAACTCGTTGGGGAAACGGAAGTAAATTTGTCGGGGAAATCAAAGAAGTAAATCACCTTTTACCGATTACTGAGTAAATTAAAACAGGTAAAGTACTCGACATCAAGAAGGATATTACCAGTTACTGGGTAATAAACTCTCGGAGGACTAAAAGATCTGTCTAGGTAAGAACTAGAAAGAAACAGTCAAACGAGACTCAACCCAATGAGGATATAACTCAAGGGGAGTGGTTCCGTCCAGATAATGAGTTAGGGATGACACATAAATAATAATCATCCACGAGGAAGTGACTCAGTAAGGAAGAAGAAAGGATAAACTCTTTCTGCTTAAGGGGATGAAACTCTACATTGAAGGAGGATAGACACACCATATCTGCATGTGTAAAAAAATGCAAAATGAATTTTTTGATGTTATGCTTATGCATGAACATGTGTATGATTATGCTGACAAACGAGCACAAAGGATACAAATAGGAAGATCCAATCATCACAATTAGATACTCGACTAATCTCAACAAGATGGGAACACCAACTGGAGAACCTGCTAGGGATGAAAATAAATCATCGGGGATATAAATCATATCTTCAAGTATTCAATTCCCTGGAGATAGTACACAATCATGTACTTAAGGATGGTTGGGGATATTACAATCCAGAATAAAATGCTCAACTCTGGTTGGGGAAAGTCATAGAGAACATGCATCCGCCCAAAAATTGCCGATGACTCAGCACTTAGAGGAAATGAATAATATATATATATATATATATATATATATATATCAGTAGCAGTCATGAGGATCAACACAAATCCAATATTCAGTACTCGACTCTCAGGAGAGGAGGAAATAACTGTTAGGGGATAAGCAATGATTGACAAAGATCTTGCTTAAAGCTCAAACTCTCTGGGAGAGGAAAAAATACAACTTGACGACTTCGTAGGGGATGAAAGCACTACTGAGGATATTAACCCACTAGATGAGGATAAGAGGGATTTGTTAAGGATCCACATCTCAAGATGAGGGAATATATACTTCATAGCAACAAGTCAACGATGCGGGGAATTTTAGGTCAACACCATATCAAATGGGAGACAACCCTACAGGGGACTGCTACATGAATACTGCTCAGAGTCAAATACTGTTTGAATAGGGAGATCTTTCATTAGAAGGGGAAACTCCGTAGAGGAATCCGCGTCACAACAAAAGGTAAAACTCTGAGTGAGGAACCAAGCGACTTATCGGGGATTCCATAAATCAATGCCAACTCTGTGGGGACTTCACTGGGGGATAAAAAATTCGTTCGGATAAATCATGCATCGAACGAGGATGCAAACAACAACATAGCAATCAGTCATAATATTCTTCTTGGGAATTGAGAAATAAACCAATTCTAAGGTAACAGATATTAACCAGGCCTGCAGGAACTCACAAAGGGGAAACACTTCCACGGCTATGCAACAACCAAATAAAGGTGTGTTGGGGATCTAGAAACCAAATAAAGGTTTTACTGAAGATCCAAGGTTCAAGCATAATATAATGCAAATCAAGGATGAAAATCCACAAAGATTCACAGCTGGAGAAAGATGATGAACTTCAAGGAGAACAACACATCATCTCTACTGGGGATAATCATCAAACTGTTTGGGGAACAAACACCTCCAAACAATGCTTGGGGAAGGCAACAATGTTTCACACTTCAAGACTTACCGTTCTCAGATTGTTGTTGACATTCCTTTTTCGAATTTAATATTTTTAAAGTAAATACCTTATTATTTAAAGAAAAATAGTTATTCATTGACTTATTTATTTCAAAATTATCATCATAAAAATAAAATTTTATTGAACACAAACAAATGAGAATAACAAATAATAGGATAAAAGCTCAACTTTATTTAATAGAATGATAATTCACAAATGGCAGGACTCCACGGATCTTTACAAAGCTTGAAAATGGTAATATACATGGAAAAGGGGCGACATTGAATACAATGACCACTACTTTCCCTACCGACTTTGAAATCCAATTGTGCTTGGTCCTTGGTTGAGAATGATGAATCAGAACCAAACTAAGTAGTAATTTTGCTATAACAATCAGACCTAGCCGAATACAGTTACTTGCCATAATCCCTAATTTTTGCCTAGATTTCCCCAAGGTAGGGTACTCAGTCTACCAGGATGATTTTTCTGTTTTATGTCTCTAATTTTTGCCTGAACCGTCCTTTCGGGTTTTCAATCCACCGAGACACTCATTTTTTCCTAAGCCTCCCTTTAGGGTTTTCAACTTAGTGAGTTGTTCTTTTCTTTTTTTAGGCGAAGTATTTCTTGACTGCATCGACATTCACATGATGAGTGAACTCTTCACCATCCATAGTTGTAAGAATCAATGAACTGCCTAAGAAGGCTCTCTTGACAACATATGGGCCTTCATAATTAGGAGTCCACTTTCCACTAGAATCAGGTTTGAAAGATAAGATCTTCTTAAGCACGAGGTCACCCTCTCAGAAGACACGAGGTTTGACCTTCTTATCAAACATTTTCTTCATTCTCTACTGATATAACTGACAATGACATATGGAAGTCAATCTCTTCTCTTCAATCAAATTGAACTGATCAAACATGGTCTGACACCATTCAGCTTTGGTCAACTTGGCTTCCATCAATACACGCAATGATGGGAACTCCACCTCCACGTGGAACACGACTTCCATGCCATAAACAAGAGAGAAAGGTGTTCTCCCTGTCAAAATGCAGACGAATATACGATACCCATGCAAAGAAAATAGGAGCATCTCATGCCAATATTTTTACGTCACAACCATCTTTTAGATAATCTCCTTAATGTTCTTATTTACAGCTTCAACAACCCCATTCATCTTGGGTCTGTAGGGAGAGGAATTATGATGTGTTATTTTGAAGTCTTTGTAGAGATCTTCCATTATGTTGTTATTCAAGTTAGATCCATTATCAGTAATAATATTACTTGGCACACCATATTGGAAATGATCTGATTCTTGATAAACCTCGCAACAACTTGCTTGGTCACATTAGCATGCGATGCCGCTTCCACCCACTTCGTGAAGTATTCAATAGCCACCAAAATGAAACGATGTCTGTTTGATGCTTTGGGCTCTATCATGCCAATTATATAAATTCCACACATGGAGAAGGGCCATGGAGAGGAAATGACATTCAAAAGTGTCAGAGGAACATGAATCTTATCCCTATAGATTTGACACTTGTGGCATTTCTTCATGTATTGCAACAGTCAGATTCCATTATCATTCAATAGTAACCCGCTCTCAACATCTTCTTTGCCATAGCATTTCCATTGGAATGAGTACCAAAGGAAACTTCATGGACTTCTGTCATCAATATGTCTGCTTCGTGTCTATCCACATATCTGAGCAAAACCATATTGAAATTTCTCTTATAAAGCACATCACCATTCAGGTAGAAATTATCAGCCAGTCTTCTAAAAATCTTCTTGTCTTTCAAAGATGACACACATAATCCAATTCAAATCCAACCAATCAGAATATTTCAAATGTCCAATGTGTCTGGCCAAACTCAGACGACCTGGAACACTCCAGTCATCTTCTCCGGTGAGCTCTCATTGAATCTTTATCATTTGGTAAATTTAGAACACGAGACCACCACCATTATGATCCTCTTCTCATCCTGAATTCAATCTTATGCTCCAAATTCATTTATCTAAATCGAGCAAAGGTAATTTTAGAGAAGTTTCAGAAGCATTCAAGCCACGAAAAATAAAATTAAATGATGAACACTATCAATCAACTCCAGATAAGTTAGGGGAAATCATCAGAGAGTGAAGGACTACATTGTGGTAACTTGTTTGAGTTTAAATGATGCTCAGAACTACCTTGTCTAGATGGTGATTAGAAGTTGATGAAGCTCAATCTAGTTAGAGCACTTTAGAAGGTCCCAGAGCTTGGGAATTGTTGCAAAAGTTTCAGAGGATTCCGAAGATGCTAATGGAATCAAGAAATTGGATTGAAACAAGCGGAAACTCAAAACACGATAGTTGGATTTTCTGGAAAAATTTCAAGTTGTGGAAGGGATTTCTTGGCTCTCAAAAGCTTGGAAATTAATGCAATACTTCCTAAATTTATAGAGAATGTGTTTGGATCCAAATACGTGTGGAATGATGCAGAATTCGTGCAAAACGAATTTGATCCAAATGTGAGAAAAGTGTGACTTGAAACTCATCAAAACTCAGCCAAATAATGTGTTTTAAGGATCAATTAACTTCTGGAGACTCTGCTAAACATGTTTAGGTCCAAAATACATGATAATTTGGCTTGGAATTGAGATTAGTGAAGTTCAAAATTCAGGAAATGGTAATTTCTTCAGTTACAAGTCACCATGTTCAACCCAATGAGATACCCTACTCAAGAGGTTTTTTGATCCCATTATTTTTGAAATGTGTTGACATAATGGCAAAGATTACAATGTGCCAAGAAAGGTTGCATTTGGATGTTTGATCACAAAGTTATGTCATGTTGAAGTTGGCATGAAAAACTGATCACATAACTTAGAAACATTTGAGTGCTTCATGGCTGAAAATAACCTGTAATGTCTCAATGACTTCCATGAGCTTCCAAGCATATTTTGACCCCAATCCTTGAAGAAATTGTAGAGGGCATCACAAATGACATTGTGAAAAAAGAATCAGCCTCAAATGTTGAAAATTGAAGAAGTTGTGATCTTTGAAAGTTGAGGAAAAATCACTTGAAAATAGGTCAAATTTCACTAAGTTCACAAATGACCTATAATGTCTCCTAAAATTTTGATGATCCTCCAAGCATAATTGACTTTTGTCATTTAAAGAGAAGTTGTATAGGATGTCGAGAAGAGTCATATGAAAAAAGAAGCATTCAAAAATATTGAGAATTGAAGGAGTTGTGATCCTTGAACTTTGACATCAAAATATTGACTTTTTGGTCAAACCACTTGGAACAAGCTTGTGTACTTAGACTTTCCTTGCATTTCAAAACACGTGGATGATCATATGAACTCAAAATAAGGTGTCCTTGATTTTATCTTGATTGCATTACTCAAAGTTTGAGGTAGCTTGTTAAAGAAGACATGGAAGTAAACACATGAACCGTTGACTTTTCTTGAGAAATGAGCAACAAGGCTTTGAGATGCTCTTGATAAAAATGAGATTGAAAGATGCTTGAGGAACTTAGATATAATTCTTTGAGAGATAAGCTCCTTGAGAATCCATGGTTGAACACACTTTGCTAAGGAACCAACACAAACTCTAGCTGAGGAACTATGCTTGATGTTCTTGATGAGAAGCCCTACTTTGCACAATAAACTTAAGGAAAATAAAACATATTTTTGCTATTTTCATTAGTGGTTAGATAAGAAATTAATCATATGAACACAAAGGTAAAACAAACCAACAAATAGATGCTTGGTGATCCCTGCAAGAAGCAAACCCAAAGATGGATATGTGAAAGATCAAGATGTGACCTTGTTTGTGTGAAAGGATGCATATGATATGTGAGATCTTATGGTTAAAAATTAGGGTATGACAATATTGGATGCATACTGAAGATCATACATTAACCTTCTAGGGTTTCTTCTCTTCCCTCTTGTTATCTCTCATTAAACCTAAAACCATTTTGCGAATAAGCTCAAAAAAATTAACAATACGATTAAGATTGTACGCTACGAGCCTTAAGCAATGGAGAAGGGATGAGAGTGGAGAATTCATATCCTCATTTTGAATATATTTGGGTGCGGAACGAATGGCCCAGTTGCTCACTGTATTAACCTTCATTCTTAGACTATAGTACGATTCAAATCATGACTCTCTTTTCAGAGTAAAAGCAATCTCACCTCATCAAACT
The DNA here is from genome assembly GCF_024323335.1 of Lathyrus oleraceus. Classification (NCBI taxonomy): domain Eukaryota; kingdom Viridiplantae; phylum Streptophyta; class Magnoliopsida; order Fabales; family Fabaceae; genus Lathyrus; species Lathyrus oleraceus. Next base: position 233,317,645 of record NC_066583.1, on the reverse strand, counting down.
CAGTTTTGCCTTTGGGCTTCATTTTCAGTTTAAAACCTTTTCAGAAAGGACGTGTTACTTCCGTTCTACCGTGAACGACGCTTAAGCCCCCATGTGTTAACAAGCAATGTTTAACTACAAGAGTGCGATCCGAGTTCATCCATTCTACCGCAAACAAACAGACACTCAAGACTCCCATGCTCAAGCATACAAGTAAGTTGATAGTAGAATATGAACGTTAATATTGTTCATTAAAAACAACTAATACATCCATCTTAGTTCCACAAACTATGGAGCTCTGAATTTCTCATTGCATAGTGATAATACGTAGGCACAAGGGTCCAAATCCTTGGCGAGCACATTAATTATTAACCCCCTGTTTCCCCTCTCACAAGTAATTTTCAGATAGTAACACTCATTCTTGTAAAGAATATTCAAAACGGTTCCCATAGAGTACCATGGATGTAAGGGGGTGATAATACCTCCCCCTTGCATAACCGACTTCCTTACCCTTTTCTCTTTCCCCAGGGTTTTATCGATGTTTTTCCTTTCCTTCGGGAATAAATAAAGTTTGATGGAGACTGTCATACCCCAATTTTGTCCGGGCATTTTAAAAATTTCATAAATTTGATTTTTTTTTCAATTTGCATCATTTGTACAGCATAACATGCATTTTATCATTAATAATAACTAAAATATAATTTATTGAAAATACAGACAAATCGGTTGAATCTATTCTCAAGAACGTGCAAAAATCAGCGGGTAAAAAGTTTCAAAATTAAAATTACAGACGCCAGTATTATTAATCTATGATTCACGTAGTTTAACCTGGTGTGCTCGTTGTATTTTTCAGCAGCTGTTTCAATTGCGTTTTGACCCGCCTGAGCCTTTTAACCGGTGAAAACTTATTTCAAAATTTAAAGAAACGCTATATATTTTCAATAAGTATATTTTGTACTGATCATTTTAGTGTGCCCGATTTAATTTTTCGAGCAAATTTATATCCGACTTTATTTATAATCGATCATTTTTTTTAGGTTAATTATTCAACTAAAGTAATTAAAATTTATTCAAAATACTTATTAGAAATTCTTAATAGAAAATTTTAAATAATGGTAGTTGTTTTAAAAAAATAAAATGAAATTAGCATTGGGTTCTTCTTTTTACGGCTGGTATTCAGACTGTCCACTCTGTCTTTCCTCTCTCCCTCACATTTCCTCTTAGACACACCCACACACTACACTCTCCCACACGTTTCTCTCTCACACGTTACTCTGACAGGATAAAGAAAGAAACAAAAAACAAGAAATAAAAGGACACTCCTCTTCTTCTTGAAAAAGGAGGCTTCCCATACACCGACACCCTCTCTTCAGCTCTCTCTCTCTCAAATTGGACTCTCACTCTCAATAAAAAAGAGAATTAAAAAAAAGAGAAGAAGAAAAAGGAGGAACTACTGTTCCTCTTCTTGAATCCATACGCCGTCATAACCCCTTCCTTTCCCTCACACCACCAAACGTCGGCCATCCACTGCACCTTCTGCGTCCACCTCCGCCACTCCTTCATCTCCCTCCGGCGACCGCGTTCCAACCGCCGGAAACAACCTTCTTCCCTACCGCCACTCACCTTCGACGCCGACATTTTTCCTTCGTCCAAGCTTACGACTTCAAACCGCCTTCCTCAACTCTCCGGCCTATGTGCCACTAAAAAACCTCTCACTGAATTGTTTGTTTTCTTCAAACTTTCCGTGAACACGCAGAAGCCACCGGATCTAATTCTTGAAAAGCTGTCAACAACCGAAAAGACGAGAAATTGATATTTAGGTGGTTTGTGTTGTTGTTGTAATGTCTTTGAGTTGATTTAGGAAATGAGGCAAACCAACATCACGCTATCCCCTTTTTCCGTTTTCAATAAGCAGGAAGAGTACAAGAGACTTTGTGGTTAAGAAGGAGAAAAATAGATCTGATCATACGCGCTCTGTCATAGAATTTGTTGGAATTCTGATTTTAAATTGCTGTTTATTTTTTCATTGTTTTTCCAAGATTTTGGATTGTTTAATAGGTTACTGCGAATGCACCGGTTCGGTAAACATTGTGGGGACACCAAGTTGCGGGCATCACTGAACTCAACTTTGCATTTCCGTATTCGGTAAATTCTGAACCAAAATTCTATTTTCTTACGGGATAATTTGTATTTGATTTGGGTAGGAAGTTGTTGCTTCCTATTGGTTGCGTAACCGGCAAATGTTTTTACCTGCGTATTAAACGTAGTCCCCTTTCTTCTTCTTTCATTTTGAATTCCTTAATTAGCATTGGTTATGAACGTCGCCGGTTTGTTTATACAAATTTGGTCAGTTTTGAATATTAAATTGTGACTATGTTATTAGGTAATCAATTATAATGGTAGTATTTAATTTCTTGTGAAATATTGTGTTCAACCTGTGTTTTGCTGCACACATTAATGGTATGATTGCTACATGGTCTCATTAAGCCATGGCTTCTGGATTATTACGGTGGCTTGCCGTAATCATTTGATACATGATATAATTATGGTAGCCTAGATTTTCTTTTAACAGGATAACATGATGTACACACCGCAGATAAATTGAAATACGCTGAATTGGTTAATTAGTATTAAAATTAATTAATTAGTTAAATTTTGGTTAATTAATTAATTGCGATTAATCTCTTCTAATTATAATTAGAATTAATTAATTAGTTAAATTTTGATTAATTAGTTAATTACGATTAATCTCTTCTAATTATAATTAGAATTAATTAATTAGTTAAATTTTGATTAATTAGTTAATTGCAATTAATCCCTTCTAATTATATTTAAAATTAATTAAATTATTTAATTTTAATCAACTTGATTATTTGATTTAATTGAATAATTTTGGTAATTGATTTCAATTAACTTAATTAATTGATTTAAACCTAAAATTTTAATAAATTAGTTTTCGATAATTACGAATGGGTCGTTTTCTCATATTATCACAATTTCACACTCATTTACAAAAATCACTTCAATTTCATCATTAATTCAAAACCATGATAAAATCATTTAAAATCACACAATTCTTGATTCAATATCGAGACCATTTCCATACCCTTGTAAGTCGATCGCTTTTAAGCATCGCCATCAACCTCACATAGCTTACTCTTGGGCTTTCTTACAATGAGACCTATTCGATTTTAATCGAGTAGATGATTGATCCACTAAATAAAATCCATTTCATTCATAAACACGAAATTAAAACCTCGATCCAATATCGAGTACTTTCATTCAAATCAAATTAACGTATCCAATCACAATCCAATACCATTACATTTGGAAATAAAAAGGGGGATGGTTTTGAGTTTTCAACTCCTCTCCTCGATTATTTGAATACCAGTTCTCTTACTCGGTTAGTCAAATAGTCGTCATTTCTATCCACCTAAGCACAAACAAATCGAATCATTTTATGATAAGAAACCAGAAAAGGGAGATGACTTTGAGTTTTTAATTTTTCTCCTCAATTATTTGAATACAAGTTCTCTTACTTGGTTAGTCAAATAATTGTCGTTTCTCTACAAACTTCCAAACCCAATTAAATCAAATTATTTTCATAATAGAGAAATGAAAAAGGAGATGACTTTGAGTTTTCGACTTCTCTCCCCAGTTGTTTGAATATGAGTTCTCTTACACGGTCAGTCGAATAATTGTCATTTTTTTTGCCAACTCATACCGTAAGTCAAATCATTCTCAATCAAAACTATACGAAAAGGGAGATGGTCTTGAGCCTTCGATTCCTCTCCTCAAATGCTTGGATATGAGTTGTCTTACTCAGCCATTCAAGTATCTTTCGTTTATTCTAAAAATACATAACCATACATAAACCTATTTTCATAATCACTCAGATGAAACAGAAAGTGGTCTAGAGTCTTCTATTCCCTTTCCCGAGTATTAGGATACGAGTTGTCTTACTCGACTATCCGAGTACTCGTCATCCATTCAAAACACCTTAATCATCATTAAAATCCTTTTATAATTAAGGATGAAAAAGAAAGTGGTCTAGAGTCTTCTATTCCCTTTCCCGATGCTTGGATATGAGTTATCTTACTCGATTATCCGAGTATCCGTCATCCTTCCAAAACACCTTAACTATTATCAGATCTTTCCTATAATTAAAGATGAAACAGAAGGCGGTCTAGAGTCTTCTATTCCTTTTCCCGATTATTAGGATATGAGTTGTCTTACTCAATTATCCGAGTATTCGTCATCTGTTCAAAACACCTTAACTATTATCAAATCCTTTCTAAAATTAAGGATGAAAAAGAAAGTGGTCTAGAGTCTTCTATTCCCTTTCCCGACTATTAGGATACGAGTTGTCTTACTCGAGTATCCGAGTAATCATCATCCAACAAAATGTCTCAACTCATCAAATATATTCTCCTTCTCACCCTCGCGTGATCAAAACTCTTTTCAGAAAGAACACTGTTAATCCTTTCTAATACGCACAACAAACTAGTGCTTAAGCCTTTGCCGAGAGTAGACAAGCCAGCGTTTAGCCTTTAGAACGCGATCTAAAACAGCTGTTCACTAAAAGGCACCAACCAACCGTAGTTCCCCGAACTACGAATGCTCTGATTTCCTTATTGCACCATAAGGATACATAGGCAGGAGATTGCTGTATCTCCGCGAGCACACTAATAAAAAACCTCCCCTTTCCCTTTCTGAGGTTCTCATCCATTTCAATTTCTAATATTTTATAACCCAAATATAACAAACAAACATAAATTAACACTCGAAACGCAAATTAGAACTAAAAGGTTCCCGTTGAGTACAACGGACGTAAGGGGTGCTAATACCTTCCCCTTACGTAATCCACTCCCGAACCCGACTATGGTTGCGACGACCATTATTCCATTTCCTAAAGGTTTTATCGATATTTTCCTATTCCTTTGTTGGGATAAATAAAGTTCGGTGGCGACTTTGTTCGAACATAAATATTTCCGCGACCATCGCGAGGAACCGTATTTTTCGAGACGCGACAGATGGCGACTTCACTGGGGACAGTTCCAAGCAAAAGAGAGTGAGGCCTAATTTAGTTTAGTTGATGTATTGTGTGTTAACTTTTTGTTATTTATTCTGTTATTATTATGCTGTCATAATTATTGTATGAGGTTTTATTGGCTATGTATTATTAGGGTTCTTTGGTTGGTGATACTTTGTGAGATAGGCTCTCTACCCGAGTCTGAGAAAAACCGTAAGTTTAAGTTGGGGGTTGCATAGTGGACGCCCACAAGGAGTCTTCCTTGTTGGGAAGATACGAAGACCTCGCCTAGAGGAGATTCTCTTAAGATATTGTTGCCCGACGAGTCTTTGTCACGACGATAGTATTCTCAAGTTGGATCAATGACTCTAGGGACCTTTTAACCCACTATATCTGGCGGTTATGTAGTATTAACCTACGAAGTTTCAGACTTGTTGGGTTAATACGAAATCCCCAATCAGATGAGATCCCTTGGACGTATTGCTATCTTACAGTAATATTTCCAACCTCGATCTATGACTCTGAGAACCTTGTTAGAACCCTGGACTCGAGAGTCGTGTAGTAGAATCCCCATGGAGCCTTCCTTGTTGGGACAATACGAAGACCTCACCTAGACGAGATCTTCTTAAGGATATTAGTGTCCGACGAGTCTTCGTCACGGCAGTGACGTTCTCAAGAAATATCTGTGACTCTAGGAACCTACCAACTGTAGAGCCTACCCCTGGGGTTACATTATTCAGAGATACCCGTCATTCACCCGTTATGCTGATCTATCTGAGAACACTTTGAACTTGTGATCCTAAACATGTCACTACCTTCATACACATATCATTGCATTTGCATTCATCATCATACATTTCATATGAAGGAGTTCAATGGCCAGTTTCGCATCTCGATAGGAAGCAAATGAAGGAGTTCTCTTCTCAATAGGCTCGGCTATAGATAAAGCTTGGAAAGGAGTTCCAACTTCATCCTCAGCATCTATGTATGAGAAGGAAGACAAGTGGCTAACCAGGAATGATCCCATCAAAAGCACTTAGTCTGGCAACTTCCTCCTTGAGCTCACGGTTCTCTTGCTCTAGATGATCCATCAATCTGGAAGAGTTGGCTCTGGTGTAGTACCGATGAGTCAGCTTGTCTTCAAAATAAATGAAGAGCACAGAGTTAGACCACAAGACCAGAGGCTGAGAACAACACCTGCTTATGCAAATGATGCATGCAATGCTCGTGCATATGGTTTGTTTTTATTCAGAGGAACTTTAGGGTTTTATTTGCAAATTTTGAAATATTAAGCATTTTATCGCATATGGAAATATCTCATCAAATAATGTCCCTTTTTTTTTTGGTTCCAATGTCTGAAAATTTTGCAAATAAACTCTTTAAGTTCCTTGAAAACAAATTCTCATTTTTTGATGATATGGATGCAGATGAATGCATGAATGCAACAATCACACTCAAGGATCAAGCAAAGCACACCAGACAAAGGTCATGGGATGGCTCATATTATCCTTAATATCAATCATCCATTTTGGTGGATTATGGTTTTCACCTTATCAACACCCAAGTTCCATTGATATTAACGATATATGAACGGTTCAACCCTCCTTAATATCAATCATCCATTTTGGTGGATTAGGGTTTACACCTTATCAACACTCAAGTTCCATTGATATTAACGATATATGAACGATTCACCATGAATCACGGGTTTGTTGTGAGTCACGAGCATGAAGTCTCGGTTAAGAACCACCCAAAGGGAGTGTACTAGGGTTTAAACCTGCCGAACATGTTCTACAAGAGGTTCCCATAGTCATCATCCCATCTTTCGAATATTATCGGAGGAACGAATACTCGTATTCCAAAAATATTCTCAAGAGAGACTCTTATGAGTGTAGTATCGCGTAACAATCGCATCAAATCTTACATTTGAACGACCTCCACACTACGTCCTAAAATAGGCCAAGATGGGCTTGATAAACTAAGGTCCTTGGCTTCTATGGTCTATATTGAAAGAATAATGTCTAACCACAAATTACTCGTGTGACATTATTGATCCAACATGACCTCCACCAAGTGAATGGACTCACAAGTCAACTTGCTAAGGAATAACTCCACACAAGTCGACGAGACTATGCCATTCTCCTATCATAAGTGCACTCGAGTTTGGGTATAGAACTCATCTCACAGAGATCACCAAGCAAGCAAGCAATTGATATATCAAGCAATTCAAACATTACAAACAATACAGTAATCCCAAATTGCACAAAAATATGTCATATAACAAATATAATACAACAAGTGTGAAAAGTTGGCAAACCCACTAGGAATCTTTTTATCCCCAGCAGAGTCGCCACTTTTCTGTAGCGGTGTATTCGTTACCATTGGAAATATTAACTAGATCCAAGGTAAATCATACAAAGTCGAGTCGCCACCGCACTTCTATTTATCCAAAGGAATGGTTAGAAAGCGAACAAAAACCTACAAAGTTTTACAAACAAAACTAGTAAAAGAGGGTCAGAGATCTGGGTAAGGGGGTTGGTTATGTCATGGGAAGGTGTTAGGCACCCATAACATCCTAGGTACTCCTATGGAGCCCTTTTCACGCTTGTTGTATTGGCTATTGTTTATGAAATTATTTTGTGCAAACATGATTGAAGAGATGAGAGAAGAATATACAAGTTTATTTACATTTTTGTGTTTGGAAGGATGAATCCATTGCCTACGTACCCTCTCATGAAAGATAAGGATCAAAACCCCGTAGTTCGGGTAAAAAATTTCAAAACAAGTGAGTGGATTGATTTTAAACAAAAGCCTTAAGGTCTTTCGTTATCAACGGGAGAAAACTCAACCTAAACCAACAATCCACCATGTGAGAAAAGCTTCAACATGCTAGTGAGGGGTTAACCCTATAATAAGCATGGAAGTCTTACAATTCAATCACTAAGGATGTGGTGAGATTTACATCAACCACTGAGATAACTCAAACCTATGGCTAATGCATGCAAATTTGATCAAGAAGTGAACAAGGGCCACAAAAGACAATTGAATGGGTTGAATTAACCAATTAGCATTATTCACAAAATGAAGTCAAAGTATGAATTAGAGTTCATTCACAATGAGTATTAGTGAAAGAGAGTTTGAAAATCAAAGGCATAAGGCCTAGGTTTCTAGTTTTGAAAACAAGTCAAATGTTTGCACAAAAGATTTTCTGGTTTGGGTTAAGGATGAAAACATGGATCAAGGTTAAGCATGCAAGAGGTGGGAACAAAGGGATACGCCACACGAACAAGGTTGCTTTCTCGAGATCATAGAGATGATCCAAGTAAGTTCCTTTGGAATAAGCACAAACAAAAGCAAAAGTCTCAATAAGAGAGCCACAAAAGAGGAAACGGAATGCCAATCAATGGTCTTACATCCAACTCCTGAAAAGCAAAACGGAAACAGAATGCCAATATATGGACTTACATCTAACTCCTGAACAAATAAAATGGAAACGAAATGCCAATATATGGACTTATATCCAACTCCTGAACAACAAAATAAACGGATGCAGAATGCCAATAGATGGTCTTACATCTAACTCCACAAAACAAATAGGAAACAGAAAGCCAATCAATGGTCTTACATCTAACTCCACAAACAAACAAAGCAACAAATGCAAACACACAAAATGCAATCATCACACTCTATATACAAACAAGAGGCTCAGACAAAGGGTTAGACTTTAGTCAAGAGGGGTCATATCAACCTCGACAAATATGCCAAAACTGTAGGGGTGTCCTGAAGCTCTTAACCATTACATTGAGAGTTAGGGTGAAGCTGATGAAATGGAAATGAGGATTAGAACTCATGCTCTTAGCCCTGGCTTGGGTGAGCTTGAATCAAAGAAGATGTGGGGATCCAGAATGAGGGACCCTATTCCACTTGACTGACTCTATACAAGATCTTGGGTTAGGTTCAAGAGCATCAGCACGTAGTGCGAGCATAATGAACGACTCAACGATTAACAGGGGATTGATTGCTAATCCCTTCTATCTGTCAATTGCCTCTTCACTTAGGAGGACTTAACAAGTAACATGCCTCAACAAGGAGGTCTTTGGCACAAATATAAACATACACAATCATGGCCTCTTAAGGAGGACTTCAGCCAAATGCCTGCCAAAAAGGTGGCAGGACTTCCAGACTACATGGAGAAAAGAGTGGCTACCTAAGTGGTGTACCAACCACACTCCAAAGCAAAACTCAAGCAAGAGCTAAAAGCGACTAATGTACCTATACAAAAAGCCAGACAGTCAATATTGTATCAGAAAACCAAACAGACAACAGTGGAATCATCCAACAATTATACACAATGCAAGTCTCAAATGCAAGCACTCAAGTTAGTTCATCACATCAATGGACCTACAACACAACAAGAGTTAGTAAACAAAGCAAATGGCATCTCAAACGATGAGGCCACACCAATCATTAGTGCTGAATACCTATTTGAAGTGCAGTGTGATGAATTCGTGGTTTCCAGCTTCCTCCAGCTCCAGATCTTCTCCTCTACTTGTGTATTGAAGCTTTATGCACGAAATAGCACTTGAAATCCACCAGATCTAGCTTAATTTGAAGCTTCCATGTTCATGTTCAAGCTTTATGTATGCACGATTCTTGACCAAATTCTTCAATCCAAGCCTTGATTCCTACTCAATAATGCTCAATGAACAAGATTATGCAAGAAAATTAATGAGTTATGTGAAGAAATTTCAAGTTTGAAGTGAGAGAATTTTTGGAGGGAATCTTGAATTTCAGATCTAGAATGTGTTGTTATGGCAAATGCAGTTAGGATTAGGCTTATATATGATGTGTTAATGATGCTGTAATTATAATTAGGCCATGGCTAATTGAAAATTAAGGAGAAATAAGGTGAAATGCAAATTTGGCAAGTGTGAGGTGGCATGAGTAACGTGCACGTGAACAGTGCCATGCAAGCTCCATTTTCACTCAAAAACATCCAATGAACATGATGGAATGATCAAATAGCTTGTAGCTTGCACCAAATTTGAATTCTCCATTTTCCCTCCAAAATGTACATGAATGAACACTTGATCATGTGAGCTTTTTTCATGCAAAGCAATGGCTGATTTGGAATCTCTTGGTCACAAGGAGCATTTTGCAAAAAGAGTGGTTCAATTTGGAGTTTTGGATCAAAAGTTATGACATGTTGAACTTCCATGCATACTTTGCAATCATTGGACCATAACTTCTCAACCAATTATCAGATGATCATGATCTTGGACTTTTTGGAAATGGGAGAGAAAGATCTTCAACTTTCATGTTGACTAAAAATTCATTTGAAGCTTCTTTGATGTTGGAAAGTCAAGTTGAATGTGGACCAAAAACTTGCCATTTTTGGAAACTTGAAATTACAGGTCACTTTCCATTTTGGGAAACTTTTGCCATAGCTCCAAAATCTTCAAGATAGATGTTTGAAATGATGAATAGGCCTTGTTTGAACATGAATGAGGATGTTAAGATCACTTCCCCAACTCAAAGCCTTCAATTGACTGTACAGTTGATTGTATTGGTCCTCAGATGACCTGAAAATGACTGATGAACTTGGGCCTTTGCCACTTGATAAATTTGCTTCAAAATAGAACCATAGCTCATATAAGCTCAATATAATAATCAGATGGTCTCATCTCAAGAAAATACCATCACCTCTTGTACAAAGGAAATCCTTGAATTGCTTGACCTGTGGTTGCTTAGACTGCAAAACAAATGTTAGATGACATATTTTTTTGGTGCTTTTGGTTAGTGATTAAAACAAGAAAAACAATGATATACAATGCAAACATGCCTGGTGATCTCAAACATTCAAAAGAGATCCCTACCCAAAAGAAAGGAAGGCAAGATGCTCAAAGATCCTTTAGGCTATGTAATGAAATGATATGATGCCATAAGGGATCTTAGGGACAAAATTGGGGTCTTACAACAGGCATTGCTTCAAATCCCCAAACACTGGAGAGATAAGGAGTTAATCCCTAGTCAACCACTTCAAGCCTAGAAGTAGGAGTTTCTTTCGGATCTAAAAAACCTTACATTAAACCTGGGGCAGGGTAGTGTTCAGTTAATCTAACTACACGCTCGGATTACAAGACGAAATATCCTGTCTGAGGATCAACCACATGATATTCTTCGCACACATCCTGAAGTGTTGAAGGAAGCTTGCAAAATCCAAAAGTTATATTGGTTGTTCTCCGAATGACCATGGACTTGGCAGTCACAAATTTTCAAAAAAAAGGAATCAAAGAAAAGCTCGATAAGTCGATACCCCAAAAGGAGATGTAGGCAAAACCGGGGCAATCCCGATGGACTAAAGCGTCAAAAAGCGGTCCATGCAAAAGTTAGGGATCAAAACAAAAAAACAAATAAGGTCACGAAAACCCTCAACAAAATAAAAACAAGATTTAGTGACCACTATATCAAGAATCAAAGGGTTACCAATATCCATGAAGAGCAAAATAAAGTGACTGTCATTGCAAAAAGATCTTACACTGCTGAAATCTCGTAAGAATAAGTGTGTGTCGAATTAATTGAACATAGGATTGGAGATCATCATGAAGAAGGGGTGGGTTAAAATAAACTTTGAGCCTTATATCCTTTTGTTTCAATAACCATGAACCAAGTCACGTTACAACCCTCAAAAGACCTAATTGAGGTAGGTTTATTTCCGAAAGCATATCACAGCAAAGTTGTGTAAACTGACTCCTAAAGATTTCCTAATATTTAACATCAATGTCATTATTCTCGCTGTGTCTTTCACACTTTAAATTGCTAAATCAACATTACATTTGGACTCATGGTCCACTCGTCACACAATATCATATCATTTCAATAATAATTCTTTTCAAAACCTGCATGAGTATCGCATTAAAATTACCATTTCTGAATAAATAATTTTAACTGGAAGTCAGTACTTGATGTCAGGGAAATTTCAACAAAGAGAAATCAATGAAGCTTGACCATTTATCAGAATCAAGACTACCTCCGAACCTATGAATATGGGGCATGCCACCTAAACATCAGTTCATCATAGGAAAATTACTCCAAGAATTGGTCAGTCTTAAACAGTCTCCAACATCTGTTAATATATGTGCAAATCATTTCAAGAATCAGTTGATTCAGGGCAAATCATCTCAGGACTCTATTAACTAGGGGCAGATCACCTAGAGGTTCTGGTGGCCAGGGGTAGACCCCTTCAATATTCAGTTAGGGTGAGTTAAGTCGCTTCAACGCTCATACCGGGGCAAGCTACCTCAAGAGCACAGAAAAGTCAACCACTCCAAGAGTCGGTTAACCAAGGATAAATCCTTTCATGGATCAAAATTATGGGGCAATCCATCTCCAAATTATGGTACAATTGCTTTCAAAATCCTTTCGAGGTAAACATTTTGCACAAACCCAACTAACTGGGGCAAGATGGGAGACGTAGGAGCAAGTCTTTTCCATGATTTCAAGTTGTTCAAGAAAAACCTTTTTCGCACGGCATCAACTGCAGAGTTCAAGATAAGTGTCGGGGAATTATGCTATCACCCCATAAAATAACCTTTTGACGGACAAAAGCCTTTCTGCAAAAAAACCTTCTCTTCCAATACCCGCGCAGGGGCATTTTGGAAACCTCCCAATCATTACATAAATCATCATCATGCATTAGTCATGTCGCTTTGCTCTAGCATAAAACCATGCATATCATATCATTTATCAGGCATAACCCATAACATGAACCTGACATCAAAAAGCCTTGAAACCCAAAATCTGACGCCAAAGTCCAATTCTCGTTTGGCAAATTATTTCAAAGCCCAGTTCCCGTCTGGCAATTTATTACAAAGTCCAGTTCTCGCCTGGAAATTTATTTCAAAACCCAGTTCCCGTCTGGAAATTTATTTCAAAGCCCAGTTCCCGTCTGGCAACCTTTTTCAAAAGCCCAGTTCCTGTCTGGCAATTTATTTCAAAGCCCAGTTCCCGTCTGGAAATTTATTTCCAAAGCCCAGTTCCCGTCTGGCGATTTATTTCCAAAGTCCAGTTCCCGTCTGGCAAACTATATCAAAAATCATTTCTTATATGACAAATCATTTGTCAAATACCAGTTCTCATCTGGTAAATTATCTCTTAATACCAGTTCTCGTCTGGTAGGTCACTTATTTCGATACCAGTTCTCGTCTGGTAGTAAATTATTTTCACCAGTTCTCGTCTGGTAGCCTATTTTAAAAAAGTCAGTTCCCATCTGACAAACAAAAACAAATTTAGTCCTGTCTGTCATTTCAATTATTTTCACCAGTTCGCGTCTGGTAACATACCCTTCGAGTGTTGTCCTCATCTGGAAGTTCAATCTCCTTCACCAGTTCTCATATGGCAGTTCCCATTTAAAGTCCAACCTCATTGGCAATCAAGAATTAAACCCTACAAAAACATCTAATTACCTAGTTGCATTCCCACATGCATCACACGAATCATCCATACATGGTTTTCCTACCAAATAGAAAATTCAAAAAAAACACAGTCATATCAATCATCAGCATACTCATGTATAACACTCCCACAAAATGGGAATTTCAACAAAACAAAAATCATTCGCATTCCTACATGCACATCCCAAATATCCCCAACAATTGCATACTTGCAATGCATCTCATGCATCATCCCATGCATGGTATTCCCACCTAAAGTGGGACATCATACAAAAATCAAACATAAAGTATCAGGATCCAAGATCATATCTTGGACATTCCTCATTTCCATATGTAGTTATTACCCTGCATATGCTCGTGGGATTGTTTCTCAGCAACTCATTTTTCAACTTTATGATTAATAATGGTATTCCCAGCATTTTCTTTGCAACCATTGCTCCCCAAGCGGAGGTTACCCTAAAAAGTCTCTTATGAGCTTTTCCCCCTGTATAGCATTTCCAGTAAATCTCCCTCAAAAGGAGTCTTTTCTTAAAAATTCCCCCAACAGATGAATATTCGAGATACTGCTTCATTTATCTGAAGAATCTCATTTCTCTATTAGAGATACTGCTCTAATATCCTCGGAGAGTCTTAGATACAATTAAGGTATCTTTCCCTTGTTGGAATATCTTAATTCTATCATATAAGATGCTGTTTCGACTCGATACAGAGAATCTCATTTTTACTGTTTGAGATGCTGCTTCATCAATATGAAGAGTCTCATTTCAGATCTTTTTTAGAGATACCGCTCTAATATCCTCGGAGAGTCTTAGATACAATTAAGGTATCTTTCCCTTGTTGGAATATCTTAATTCTATCATATAAGATGCTGCTTCGACTCGATACAGAGAATCTCATTTTTACTGTTTGAGATGCTGCTTCATCAATATGAAGAGTCTCATTCTAGATCTTTTTTAGAGATACTGCTCTAAGTATCCTCGAAGAGTCTTAGATTCAATTAAGGTATCATTCCTTTTGTCTGGAATATCTTAATTCTATCATATAAGATGCTGCTTCGACTCGATACAGAGAATCTCATTTTTACTGTTTGAGATACTGCTTCATCAATATGAAGAGTCTCATTTCAGATTTTCTTTAGAGATACTGCTCTAATATCCTCAGAGAGTCTTAGATTCAGTTAAGGTATCTTTCCCTTGCTGGAATATCTTAATTCTATCATATAAGATGCTGCTTCGACTCGATACAGAGAATCTCATTTTTACTGTTTGAGATACTGCTTCATCAATATGAAGAGTCTCATTTCAAATTTTCTTTAGAGATACTGCTCTAATATCCTCGGAGAGTCTTAGATTCAGTTAAGGTATCTTTCCCCTGCTGGAATATCTTAATTCTATCATATAAGATGTTGCTTCGACTCGATACAGAGAATCTCATTTTTACTGTTTGAGATACTGCTTCATCAATATGAAGAGTCTCATTTCAGATTCTGTTTGAGATACTGCTTCATCAATATGAAGAGTCTCATTTCAGATTCTTTTAGAGATACTGCTCTAGTATCCTCGAAGAGTCTTAGATTTAATTAAGACATCGTTCCTTTTGTTTGGAATATCTTAATTCTATCATATAAGATGCTGCTTCGATTCGATACAGAGAATCTCACTTTGCTGTTTGAGATTGGTGCTTCATCAAAATGAAGAGTCACATTCCAGGTTTCAATTTTTAGAGGTATTCCTCTAAGTATCCTCAGAGAATCTTAGATACGGTTGAGGTATCACTCCCTTGTTGAAATATCTCGAGTATATCATATGGGATACTGCTTCATTGATACTCAGAAAATCCCTTGTGCTCAGCTCAAGACACTGTTCTGCTGATTTTCCAGAAAGTCTTAGATGCAGTTGAGGTATCATTCCATTACCGGAATATCTCGATTATGACATCCAAGATACTATTCTGACGATTCCTAGAGAGTCTCGACTGTTTCATTTTACCTTTTTGATAATTTTTCTTACTGTATTTCTCACTACATTTTCTTTTTTGCATTTCTTCCTTGCATTTCAAAGGACAAAATTTGGGTCTTTTCGTATTTAATTACCTTCCACTACGAATATATGAAGACTGTTGTCATTCTTACCTTCTAGTTCAGGATAATGAAATAGGGGCAGCTGTCATACCCCAATTTTGTCCGGGCATTTTAAAAATTTCATAAATTTGATTTTTTTTTCAATTTGCATCATTTGTACAGCATAACATGCATTTTATCATTAATAATAACTAAAATATCAGTCAGAATAAATTTATTGAAAATACAGACAAATCGGTTGAATCTATTCTCAAGAACGTGCAAAAATCAGCGGGTAAAAAGTTTCAAAATTAAAATTACAGACGCCAGTATTATTAATCTATGATTCACGTAGTTTAACCTGGTGTGCTCATTGTATTTTTAAGCAACTGTTTCAGTTGCATTTTGACCCGCCTGAGCCTTTTAACCGATGAAAATTTATTTCAAAATTTAAAGAAACGCTGTATATTTTCAATAAATATATTTTGTACTGATCATTTTAGTGTGCCCGATTTAATTTTTCGAGCAAATTTATATCCGACTTTTATTTATAATCGATCATTTTTTTAGGTTAATTATTCAACTAAAGTAATTAAAATTTATTCAAAATACTTATTAGAAATTCTTAATAGAAAATTTTAAATAATGGTAGTTGTTTTAAAAAAATAAAATGAAATTAGCATTGGGTTCTTCTTTTTACGGCTGGTATTCAGACTGTCCACTCTGTCTTTCCTCTCTCCCTCACGTCTCCTCTTAGACGCACCCACACACTACACTCTCCCACACGTTTCTCTCTCACACGTTACTCTGACAGGATAAAGAAAGAAACAAAAAACAAGAAATAAAAGGATACTCCTCTTCTTCTAGAAAAAGGAGGCTTCCCACACACCGACACCCTCTCTTCAGCTCTCTCTCTCTCAAATTGGACTCTCACTCTCAATAAAAAAGAGAATTAAAAAAAAAGAAAAAGGAGGAACTAATGTTCCTCTTCTTGAATCCATACGCCGTCATAACCCCTTCCTTTCCCTCACACCACCAAACGCCGGCCATCCACCGCACCTTCTGCGTCCACCTCCGCCACTCCTTCATCTCCCTCCGGCGACCGCGTTCCAACCGCCGGAAACAACCTTCTTCCCTACCGCCACTCACCTCCAACGCCGACATTTTTCCTTCGTCCAAGCTTACGACTTCAAACCGCCTTCCTCAACTCTCCGGCCTATGTGCCACTAAAAAACCTCTCACCGAATTGTTTGTTTTCTTCAAACTTTCCGTGAACACGCAGAAGCCACCGGATCTAATTCTTGAAAAGCTGTCAACAACCGAAAAGACGAGAAATTGACTTTTAGGTGGTTTGTGTTGTTGTTGTAATGTCTTTGAGTTGATTTAGGAAATGAGGCAAACCAACATCACGCTATCCCCTTTTTCCGTTTTGAATAAGCAGGAAGAGTACAAGAGACTTTGTGGTTAAGAAGGAGAAAAATAGATTTGATCATACGCGCTCTGTCATAGAATTTGTTGGAATTCTGATTTTAAATTGCTGTTTATTTTTCATTGTTTTTCCAAGATTTGGATTGTTTAATAGGTTACTGCGAATGCACCGGTTCGGTAGACATTGTGGGGACACCAAGTTGTGGGCATCACTGAACTCAACTTTGCATTTCCGTATTCGGTAAATTCTGAACCAAAATTCTATTTTCTTACGGGATAATTTGTATTTGATTTGGGTAGGAAGTTGTTGCTTCCTGTTGGTTGCGTAACCGGCAAATGTTTTTACCTGCGTATTAAACGTACTCCCCTTTCTTCTTCTTTCATTTTGAATTCCTTAATTAGCATTGGTTATGAACGTCGGGCCGGTTTGTTTATACAAATTTGGTCAGTTTTGAATATTAAATTGTGACTATGTTATTAGGTAATCAATTATAATGGTAGTATTTAATTTCTTGTGAAATATTGTGTTCAACCTGTGTTTTGCTGCACACATTAATGGTATGATTGCTACAGGGTCTCATTAAGCCATGGCTTCTGGATTATTACGGTTGCTTGCGGTAATCATTTGATACATGATATAATTATGGTAGCCTAGATTTTCTTTTAACAGGATAACATGATGTACACACCGCAGATAAATTGAAATCCGCTGAATTGGTTAATTAGTATTAAAATTAATTAATTCGTTAAATTTTGGTTAATTAATTAATTGTGATTAATCTCTTCTAATTATAATTAGAATTAATTAGTTAGTTAAATTTTGATTAATTAGTGAATTACGATTAATCTCTTCTAATTATAATTAGAATTAATTAATTAGTTAAATTTTGATTAATTAGTTAATTGCGATTAATCCCTTCTAATTATATTTAAAATTAATTAAATTATTTAATTTTAATCAACTTGATTATTTGATTTAATTGAATAATTTTGGTAATTGATTTCAATTAACTTAATTAATTGATTTAAACCTAAAATTTTAATAAATTAGTTTTCGATAATTACGAATGGGTCGTTTTCTCATATTATCACAATTTCACACTCATTTACAAAAATCACTTCAATTTCATCATTAATTCAAAACCATGATAAAATCATTTAAAATCACACAATTCTTGATTCAATATCGAGACCATTTCCATACCCTTGTAAGTCGATCGCTTTTAAGCATCGCCATCAACCTCACATAGCTTACTCTTGGGCTTTCTTACAATGAGACCTATTCGATTTTAATCGAGTAGATGATTGATCCATTAAATAAAATCCATTTCATTCATAAACACGAAATTAAAACCTCGATCCAATATCGAGTACTTTCATTCAAATCAAATTAACGTATCCAATCACACTCCAATACCATTACATTTGGAAATAAAAAGGGGGATGGTTTTGAGTTTTCAACTCCTCTCCTCGATTATTTGAATACGAGTTCTCTTACTCGGTTAGTCAAATAGTCGTCATTTCTATCCACCTAAGCACAAACAAATCGAATCATTTTATGATAAGAAACCAGAAAAGGGAGATGACTTTAAGTTTTCAATTTTTCTCCTCAATTATTTGAATACAAGTTCTCTTAGTTGGTTAGTCAAATAATTGTCGTTTCTCTACAAACTTCCAAACCCAATTAAATCAAATTATTTTCATAATAGAGAAATGAAAAGGGAGATGACTTTGAGTTTTCGACTTCTCTCCCCAATTGTTTGAATATGAGTTCTCTTACTCGGTCAGTCGAATAATTGTCATTTTTTTTGCCAACTCATATCGTAAGTTAAATCATTCTCAATCAAAACTATACGAAAAGGGAGATGGTCTTGAGCCTTCGATTCCTCTCCTCAAATGCTTGGATATGAGTTGTCTTACTCAACCATTCAAGTATCTGTCGTTTATTCTAAAAATACATTAACCATACATAAACCTATTTTCATAATCACTCAGATGAAACAGAAAGTGGTCTAGAGTCTTCTATTCCCTTTCCCGAGTATTAGGATACGAGTTGTCTTACTCGACTATCCGAGTACTCGTCATCTATTCAAAACACCTTAATCATCATTAAAATCCTTTTATAATTAAGGATGAAAAAGAAAGTGGTCTAGAGTCTTCTATTCCCTTTCCCGATGCTTGGATATGAGTTATCTTACTCGATTATCCGAGTATCCGTCATCCTTCCAAAACACCTTAACTATTATCAGATCTTTCCTATAATTAAAGATGAAATAGAAAGTGGTCTAGAGTCTTCTATTCCTTTTCCCGATTATTAGGATACGAGTTGTCTTACTCAATTATCCGAGTATTCGTCATCTGTTCAAAACACCTTAACTATTATCAAATCCTTTCTAAAATTAAGGATGAAAAAGAAAGTGGTCTAGAGTCTTCTATTCCCTTTCCCGACTGTTAGGATACGAGTTGTCTTACTCGAATATCCGAGTAATCGTCATCCAACAAAATGTCTAAACTCATCAAATATATTCTCCTTCTCACCCTCGCGTGATCAAAACTCTTTTCAGAAAGAACACTGTTAATCCTTTCTAATACGCACAATAAACTAGTGCTTAAGCCTCTGCCGAGAGTAGACAAGCCAGCGTTTAGCCTTTAGAACGCGATCTAAAACAGCTGTTCACTAAAAGACACCAACCAACCGTAGTTCCCCGAACTACGAATGCTCTGATTTCCTTATTGCACCATAAGGATACATAGGCAGGATATTGTTGTATCTTCGCGAGCACACTAATAAAAAACCTCCCCTTTCCCTTTCTGAGGTTCTCATCCATTTCAATTTCTAATATTTTATAACCCAAAGATAACAAACAAACATAAATTAACACTCGAAATGCAAATTAGAACTAAAAAGTTCCCGTTGAGTACAACGGACGTAAGGGGTGCTAATACCTTCCCCTTACGTAATCCACTCCTGAACCCGACTATGGTTGCGACGACCATTATTCCATTTCCTAAAGGTTTTATCGATATTTTCCTATTCCTTTGTTGGGATAAATAAAGTTCGGTGGCGACTTTGTTCGAACATAAATTTTTCCGCGACCATCGCGAGGAATCGTATTTTTCGAGATGCGATAGAGACTTTGTTGTATCTTTGAGCGTGCGATGCGCTCGGGTATAATCCGCGTAGCTTCACCACCCTAGACCCTAAGAGCATGGTTTACAGTGGATGCCTTCATGCTCAACTGCCTACACTCTTTGAGTGGCTAGTTTTTAAGAGGGGGTATGCCAGCCACATTGAGAAGATTGCTCCTTAAACGTGAAATATGTCTTAAAATACCGATCCACTCCATCATGTAAGGAACTCATAATACTTCTCTATGACTACAACATTTAACAGTTAGTACATCAATTATCAAAATTGATCTACAACTTTGCGGTGTATCTTACTAATAGAAGCAGTTATAAGGATATAATGCACTCCCTTTTATCATATACTCTTTATTTTGTCGTGGAATTGGAAGAGACATCTTTCTCTTTATCCGCTCGAAGGATGGTCGGTTTATTCAGGATTCACCCGAGCATTCCTGATCAACGAGCACCTCGGCGCCTTAAGGGACATCAACCGTTGACGACCACAAATGCTCTTGTGCCCCGAGATTGTTTCTTTCAATAGCTTGAAGAGATACATTATGACAATAGGGTAGAAGCATCTCAACTTCCTTTTACTTTGGTACGGATACTCATCATGATCCTTGGAGGTGTGATTCACGTTGTACCTACAGTAGACGTGAGAACTTGCTCTCTGGTGCATGGTTGAACTCTACTTATGTTGAGGGTATAGTCAAACAAATATGATCTTTCTTTAGGGACACTCCTTTAAAGTCTTTCATCGGTCCTCGTGGATTGAGCCTGGCTTCTTTCATTCCCCTGGTCATTTTCTTAAGAATCGTAGAGGCAAGACATGAAATTAAATGAGAATGAGGACAAAAGTTGTCTTTGATGATACCCTGTATCAACGGTATTAGGGCTAGGAGTGTCGCTTCCCCCCTCATATTTCTATCTGTATGGCATAACCTTCATTGCTCTGTCAATGTGAGCTAAAGAACCATAAATGGTGTCGGGATCTCTTTTACCTCGTCTATTCGGTTACACACCACGAAGACTGGATAAGGTGAGGATGTCAGATCATAGATTGTTGCTCGAAGCCAATTGTCTACGAAATATCTCGCGAAGACTCTTGCAACGGTTGAAACTATTATGTTCATCGGTAGGTCTACATTTGTGATCTGTGGAACTTCCCCTTTCTTCGACATCTTCGTGCATTTGGATTTCCAATTTTATTGCAGTGTTAGTGAATTGATACTCCACGTTGTAATGGTGTACAATACGATTCACGATGGTGAGGTTTCACTCGTTGATAATCCTATGTTTGAAGTTCAGTTTATTTCGCCATGATCTATTAATTCTTATGCAATATGAAATTTGCTCGTCGCTTAGAGGTTCTTCGTCTCTTGGAAAGGTTTGTTTTGTACTGGATCGAGCTAGGAGTTGCCATAAACTTGCCATATCCTCGAAGTCGGCACCATAAAGATCGTGTTGATGATAAAGAATGAAGTTGATGCAAGATCCGACGGTTGATCGGGACCTCGTGTATGATTTTGTAGGTCATTACCTACACTATTGGATCATGCTAGTGAAAATCTGAGTTTTGTTCTAGAATCGTCTCATCGTGGAACTTTTGGGGGAATCACAAGTCTGGTGATTCAAGGATTCGAAGTCGAAGTTTTGTTTGATGACTTCGAAGTGTATGATTTAAAGATCTTGGAATCTAGGAAATTACAGTCGAGCTAAAACTTAATAGGATCAAATGCGGAGGATCCTCGTGATCAATCACAAGTGTTGTTGATTTGGGGACCTGGGAAGGTTATGAACTTAAGAATTGAAAAGAGAAGGTGAAATCATGGAAAATGTAGGTATCAAAAGTTGATTCCCAGAGACGACGCCATTGTTTCGTTCTTGAACCAAAATATGATGTAATCAGTGAATGCAGAATCCTTAACCGGTAGGGTGGACCTGCAAGGTTAGCACTTCAAGATTCAAGATAATTATAACGAAAAGTGGAGATCAAAGAATGTAACTTATTTTTCGTGTTAAATAACTTTTATACTTTAGGTCAAATATAGTGGATTTGAGATGAGTTAGATATAGACTAGTTGGGCCTTTTGCTAATTCAGAACAAGTCATATTTGTATTTACATCTTATTTAATGATTTGATTTTTAATAAAATTAAAAGTAATGAAGATTTATTTACAAAGTAATAATTTGTTTAGAAGACTTTAAAATGTTACCATGTGGTCAATTTTGTGTGAAGATAAATAAGAGAGTTTAGAATAAAACTTAAAATATATTGTCAACAAATTAATAGAAATATATATTTTTAAAATTCAAAATAAAATTATATTAAAAATTGCAAAATAAAAAATATATCTTAAAAGGATTTGACCGAAACTCAAGAACAAACACCTGCCTCACTAAAAATCTTATCAAAAATATTCAACGGAATAAATATATATATATATATATATATATATATATAATATTATATATATAATATATATATTATATATAATATATATATATATATATATATATATATCTTTCTAATTAGATTATGATACACCTAGTAACTATAACTACTATAATATCCTGATCATCGTCTTCTTCATCTTCATTATAATCAGCTTCAACATCTTCATCATTATCTTCTTCTTCTTCATCACCATCATCATCATCTTCTTCATCATCTGCTTCTTCATAGGAGACTCCCTTGGGTGCCCATCCATTATTTATTAAGAACCTTCCATGAACCATTCTACGAGTTAACTTAGCATAGCCATGGTTTCCCCACTCAATTCCATGTGAATTTCGAACAACCCAATAGTCAGGCCCAAAACCTACTATAAGGACACCATGCTCCTCAAATATGTTAAAAGCAGATGCATAAATAGGTCCACCATATATCACGTCCTGTAAGTATAATAAAATCAAATTAAATTAAATAGTTTAATAATATTTTAACAAAAATAAATAAATTTATTTATTTACCTCATCTCCTAAATCATTCATTTCATCTATCCAGACTATTTTAACCATGACAGGTCCTTCATGTCTCACATAATACTCCATGTTTTTAAGCGATACGGGCATAGATGTCTCAATTCTTAATACTACCTACAATAGTTTGAATAAAAATTTGTTTATAAATAAGATATATAATAAAATAAAATAAAAATTTACCTGACGTGGCCCTGGGGTTTCATATATCCCTATATATGGACATGTTTCTTCTAAAACACACCCATTATCCCTAATCCAATTTAGAGTTTCAAGAAATGACACCCCAGTCTTATTTGTTTCTTCATCATGGATCAGGTTATTATAGAGATCTTGTGGCGAAAGAAGTATGCAGTCTCGGCCTTCTTTGTGGTGCAATGTTTCAATTGCAGCACATACCACAAATGCAAAACATCACTCTGATACATAATTTATAAAATTATTATTATTATTATTATTATTATTATTATTATTATTATTATTATTATTATTATTAAAAAATGGAAGATATACTCGTAAAATTAATTTTATATTCAATCAATGACAATCATGTATCTTATTAAATTAGATTGAAAATTTTAAACTAAATATATAACACTGCAACATAAAAAAAAATGCATCACCATTAATCCCTATTGTTATTATATAAAATTTGAAATATAATAAAAATACTAAACACTTACTGCCATCTCCTTATTTTCTTATAGGATTTAAAAATCCAGTATCTCTCCAATCAAATATACCTATCTGCATTATTTAAAAAAGTATTTTTTTAAATTTATATTTAAAATAATTTTTCTTTAAAACTTAGTAATAATATAAAATATATATTATATAAAACTTAGTAATAAAGACAGTGTATAGTAATTAATATCTCTCTCTCTCTCTCTCTCTCTCTCTCTCTCTCTCTCTCTCTCTCTCTCTCTCTCTCTCCTCTCTCTCTCTCTCTCTCTCTCTCTCTCTCTCTCTCTCTCTCTCTCTCTATATATATATAATAATATATATATATATAATATATATATATATATATATATATATATATATTAATTAAACTTAATAAATTAGTAAAAAGGAACTATGTATTATTAAATAAAATTTTACCAAATAAATTTACTTCGACGCATTCATAAAATCAAAATTTTGCTTTATAAAATAACAATTATATAGTCGGGTTCACATTTTCACTTTCAAATTTTTTATTAGTAATGATAACTTGCCCTAGGGCACATGTTAAGCATTAATTATAAAAATATTTTTTTGGAACTTGTGTATTATCTTTATGAAAATTTTATAATTAATGTTTTTATTAATTTTTTCAATATAAACTTTTTATTTATGAATTACTTAACATGTGTCATCGGAGCCCAAGTTAACATTACCCATTTTTTATTATATAAATTCTAAATTCAAATGCTCACATACGCTCTCATATTTTTATTTATTTAACTTTTAGTTTTTTTTTATTAATAATTTTATTTTGAAAAAACAATATATTGTATTTTGTAAATCTATTATACTTGCTTTTATTTCCACTTTAATATTTAATGTTTATGATTTTATTTTCAATTAATTTTTCTCAACCGATACATTTTTTGACAATCAATATTTATCAATTATATTTTTTATTTTAATTAATTTTATTTTATCTTATGTTCTTTTCAACAGTGGTAAATTAATCAGAATATTTTTTGTTTGATTTTTTATACTTGGTATTTTATTTTTAAAAAATAAAATTAGCTTTGTTAACAAATTAAATCAAACAAATAATGCTCGATGTTGGTATAAAATATTATTATATTATTAGTTGTGATAGAGAGATATAATTATAATAAAATGAAACAAAAATAGACAAATTACCTCCATGAATCCTCACATAAACTGAATCCTCAAATAAACCAATCACAACAATGCTTTAAACATCGAACCTGATAAGCATCAATTATATAGCTACAATTAAAATAAATATAAAATAAACTATATAAAATAGTTTTTATATACAATTAACAACTGATATAATATACATTAGTCAATTAAAATTGGTAATTCTAAATTGATGTATTTTATTTATTTTTTACATGAATTTTTTTTAATCAACTAAACCAAATTGGCACAATCCAAAATATGATAAAAGAAAGGGACTAAACATTTAGGGTTTTGTTTGAAAATTTGAGGGGAAAGGATTCAATTTTTTTGAATTATAGAGAAATTTTTAGTATTTAAATTTTTTTTGGTATAGAATGTTTATCATCAATATATTTTTAATTTTTTAAATATTATAACAACAAAAATTACATTTGAAAAATTTGTCTAATCTTTCAAAATTTTCCTCCTATACAAATTTTGAGTTCTCAAATTAAAAAGTTTTTAGTTTATGAATAAAAAAATACCCTCTAAAATCCTTCTATTCTTTTCACTTAATCCTTCTTTTCATTTAATCCTTCCTTTTTTTTTTTCTTCAAAATTGACCCCTCCAAATTCTCAAACAACCTCTTAAGATACATAAAGAAAAATTCATAAAAAAACATAAATAATTAAGACAAACAAAAAGAAGAAATGAGACATCACATGAAAACAACAATGAACTCAAAACAATTATGATAACTACCTTTAGAGTAATAAAGATGAAGATGATCCAACAACAATGTTATGAGTGATGATATTTATAGGGAGGCAAAATAAAACCAACTTTTTTTTATTTGATTTTGTTAAATGAGTCTTGTGAACTTTAAAACTTTACTTTTTCCCTTAAGAAATATTTTGAAGTACAATCAAACCTCTATTCATGATCATCGAATTACAAAATGCGGTTAATGAAATCTTTTATTGCTAAAATAAGAAAATCATATAGAATAATGGTACCTTTTGTTTTACTATCATATTCGTTTATTTATGGGAATATAGTACTTTTCATGTTTGAACAACCAACACCAAATGCATATAAATATGTTTTTGCTTTGGAAAATGAACATGATTAAACTATGTGGCTAATGACTACTAACTATTTTGGTTTAAAAAGTTTCTATGAATTGACAAATGACAACTATTATATTAACTATAATAAATAATAGTATTTTCATAAAACAAATTCATTGAAATTAGTAGAACAATTACTTTTCTATTTTTTTTTGTTATATAAGATTATTTTCCACTTATTCTTTACTCCTTAATATAAGATATTTTTCAAACTCTTCTCTGTATTAATAATTTTTTTTATAAAACATTCATATTTACTTTACTTTTGAAAAACATAAAAAAAAATTCCCGCTTTTACAATTTTATTAAGTATGAGAATAGATATATATAAAAAAAAACAAAAAAGATAACAACTTTGTTAACTGACATAACTATTTTTTAAATACCCATATATTTTATGATAAGGTCTTATAATAAGAACAGAGAATAATTAGACTTACAATTTTTTTTTTATATAATAAACTCAAAATTCATAAAATCAAAGAAAAAGAGTAGGGAATTCAACCAAGATCCACTTAAACACCAACAAATCTAAAAAAATACCCATATATTTTATGATAAGGTCTTATAATAAGAACAGAGAATAATTAGACTTACAATTTTTTTTTTATATAATAAACTCAAAATTCATAAAATCAAAGAAAAAGAGTAGGGAATTCAACCAAGATCCACTTAAACACCAACAAATCTAAAACTAGACAAACCTAGTTCATCATGATACAAAGACAAAGCAAGAAAGCTAGGAGAATAGTGGCAAACTACACGAGACTCGACATTCGTGGTCATAGAAGCTAGCTTGTCTGCGCAATGGTTATCTTCCCTATAAATGTTAGTGATGAAAAACTCCATGCCTCTAACTTTTGCCATATCATTAAGTCGTCTAGTTTGTATGTTTCAAGGCACAATCTTTGAGTCTTGAGTCGCAAGAATAACCATTTCGAGTTTGTTTCCATCCAAACCTTAGCAAGCCTAAACTAAAAGAAAAAACAATATCTTTTATGACTCCAAAGAGTTCGACATGAAGGGAAGAATTTTCATCAACCAAGTCAGAGAAGGCAGACAAGAAGTCTCCACTCTCATTACGAAAAAGTCTTCCACAATAAGCCAATGAGTTAACATAAGAACCATCAGTGTTGTATGTGATCCACCAGTTCATCGGAGGAGACCAAATTACTTCCACAATATTATGAGCCTTTTAAGGGTTTAACCCGACTTTAAAGCTCTGATTGATGGTGAAGTCGTGAATGAAAGAGTTTGCAACTTTCAAAGTGTTATTTCCAATGAAGGAGACTTCTGATTGAATTAAACCTAAAGCGGCCTTCCAGTGCATTTTTTAGTTTTTAAACCTAATGTTGTTTGTAGCGAACCAGATGGTGTTTAAGATAAAGATAATGGAAGCTTGGATGATAACCTCACACTATTTACTCCAGCTTCTATCACAAATACTCGGAGCTTCCATGACATTATAGGGCATGAAGACCTTGATCGAGGCAAGGAACCGGTGCCAAATATGATAAGAAAGATGCACTGGAAAAAATGATAAGAGGTTGTTTCTTCGTGCTTGCTACAAAGACTACACCAAGAGGGTCTAAAACAGCCTCTTTTTTGAAGGTTCTCATAAGTGGCAAGTCTATTGTGACAAAGCCTCCAAAGTGTGAAACCTTTTAAGAGAGGAATATCTTGATTCCAAAGCTTGCTTGACTATCTCAGCAAAGGCCTATTGGGCTTTTCCAGAATATATGCATCTTTAAGGGACAAGTTTCCATTATTTGTGTGAGGCCAAATTCTACAGTCTTCTTTGAGATCCAATGGAAGAGTGATTTGTTGTACTTTTTGTGGATGTCAGGCACCAAATTAGAAATGAAATTAGAAAAATGTCAATTGCCTTGATTGATGAAGCTTGAGATAACTAGATTGGTCTTAACCTCAGATGGATGTTGCACCTGATTGATTAAAGGTTTTTGAAGCCAATAATCTAACCAAAAATTAGTGGACTTCCCATCACCCACTATAATTTTAGATTCATGAAGTATTGTGCTAAATTCTTTTTTTATACTGCACCAAATAGAAGAGTTGATATGATAGGATATGGATTTTCCCTTCTTCAAGATTCTTTGCTTTTAAGATCTTAGCCCAAGACTCCGTAGAATTGATAGTGTCCCAATGAAGCTTCATATTGGAAGCAACATTAAGAACCAAAATAAATATAATGCTCAGTCTACCTTGATTGTAAGGGCCACACACCATCATATCCTAAGACACAAAGACCAACTTTCTTTACAAGACATTGCCTGACCAAATGAAGTTCCTACAACACTTCTCAATTTTCTTGATTAAAGACACAGAAAAATTTAACCTTGATTATACTTACTAAGTGTTTGTTTGACAAACACAATAAACTACCTTATATAAGATAAAATTTATAGCGTATTTTAATAAGTTTATAATATATTTTTATAAAATATTACAAGCAGTTAATATAATTTAATAAAATTTGAATTACAATAATTTAATAAAAATAATTTTTTAATAATATTACATGAAAAATCTCCAAAGTAAACATAAAACTAAACATTGAATTATAGGCACATTAATTAAGAATAAAAATATTAAATTTATGGCTGTTGAATTGTAATTCCTTGTTGTAGCGGGGTATTCGTTACCATTAGAGATATTGACTAAATCCAAGGTAAACCATACAAGTCGAGTCGCCACCGCACTTCTATTTATCCAAAGGAATGGTTAGAAAGCGAACAAAAACCTAAAAGTTTTATCGAATCAAAAACTAGTAAAAATGTCAGAGATCTGGGTAAGGGGGTTGGTTATGCAATGAGAAGGTTTTAAGAACCCAAAACATCCTACTCCTAGGGAGCCCTTTTCATAAGTGTTGTTCTAGTCTAAAGGGTGTAGGTATATCTAAAGTACTATTTACTAAAAGGAAGGTTAAAAAAAATGACTCGCAAGGATGTCGCATCCACTGCCTACGTATCTCATCTGAGTATGAGAATCAAAGTCTTCGTAGCTCGGCTACCTATGGGTTAAAGAGAAGTGTGCTCGGTAAGACGTCGCGTCTTATACCCACGTATCTCACCTGGAATGAGAATCAGAGCAAAACGTAGTTCGGCTAACTAGGGGTTAAGGATTGCCATCTGAACATGGACTTACAAAAGAGGACACCAGTTGTGTCAAAGGATGGTGGGTTGTGTGTTCAACGTCCTAGCAGTAGGTGTCGCAGCTCGCTGAATCGAGTCTTAGGCAGTTACCTCTTTGCAATAGAACGGACTGACATGCCACAAGATCGGAGATGCACGGAAGGTCTACAAGTGGGGAAGCTCTGTTCTAGAGTTCTCATGTAATATGGACCTATGTGTTAGGATTTACAAAGGGGAACATCTACCTAATGTTAGCATGCAAAGAATAGGGGAATTCTACCTATGTTATCATACAAAGGATTCTACCTAATGGGTGCTACCTAAACGGAACAAGAGTCGACGGATGGAGCGCGGAGAGGAGTTACGGATAAGGGTAGATGGCGATGTCGGAGGCAATCGACTTACAGGTGGATGGCGATGCCTGAGGCAATCGACTTACAAGAGGATGGATGAATGTGTGTTGGTTCTGTTAAGTTTTGAAAATGATTACTCGACGTTGGATCGAGCTTTTGATCTTATTTTGAAATGGTTATCGGATGTTCGTTTTAATTCTTGTATTAACAGGTGACTAAAGAAATAAAGAAATAAATATTATACACTTTATGGGAGAGGGGTACATTTATTATGAATGGGGATTGTTCATGGCAAACAAACAATAAGAATATATGCCTCATACATCATACAAGTAGGCAACAGTTATCAATCAGATCGGATAAATAAACAATATATAATCAAACTAAAGAATCAAATAATGGAGCATTTAAACAATGCATGGAAGTATGAACATGTTAAATAATCAAGCAATAGAAAGCATGAATGAGAGAAACAAGTATAAAAGATAACAGATGAATCAAACAGATGAAAATATACACACGAAGGGTCCACCGAATAATTTAATCAGGAAATGAGATAAGGACCAAATAAAATCAAGGTAAAAGGCCTCTAATACATGGCATGTGAGATGAACAAGGGAGGATCAAAAGATCTCTTCAATTGTCATAAGCAATCCCTAAGTCAAACATCGATCATAAAGAAGTCAACTGGAAATTCAAGTCAACTTAAAAAATAACAAATAAATAGAAAATTAATCAAGAAAATTATGAAAAATTAAACTAAATTAGGTGGGGTCAAGACATCATCATCCCCCAAAAATATTTTAAAAATAACGAAAATTGGTACATAAATTAATTTAAATAAAACAGAGGTCAAACCAAAAGTCAATTAATGAAACTAGGTTAGAAATAAATCAAGAATAAATAGTAAATTAATCAAGAAAATTATGAAAAATTAAAATAAATGAGTCGGGGTCAAGACATCATCATAACCTAAAAAGATTTTAAAAATAAAGAAAATTGGTACATGAATTAATTAAAATAAAACAGAGGTCAAACCAAAAGTCAATTAATGAGACTAGGTTAGAAATAAATCAAGAATAAATAGTAAATTAATCAAGAAAATTATAAAAAATTAAACTAAATAAGTTGGGGTCAGGACATCATCATCCCCCAAAAAGATTTTAAAAATAACGAAAATTGGTACATAAATTAATTAAAATAAAACCGAAGTCAAATCAAAAGTCCATCAACCAAACTAGGTCAAAAATAAATCCAAAATAAATCGAAAATGTGAAATAAAATTCCAAGAAAAGGTCAGGTTGGCTATGAGATAGTGGTCAACCTTCATCCCAAAAATCAAATGCTAACAATAATTTTAAGTCATAAAAATTAAATCAATAAAAAAAGTATGTTAAAATGGACCAGTTAGAATAAATAATTAAAATAAAATATTAATATTAAACAAATACGAAAATAAAAATTATATAAAATTAAATAAAACGTTAAGAAAAGTGAAAAATATTTTTGGGTAATTTTATGGACGAAGAAAATATTTTAAATAAAAAAAAAAAAATATGAACATGGAAGGATTAATGGTGATGAACATGGTAAGCAAGCGCAGATATATCAAAACATGGTCATGGAAGAGATGATTACCTAATGGAAAATAGAAGTGGAATGGAAGAGGAATGGAATCTGATATGTGATGAAGCTTTGCCTCCTTGCCACGAAATTCCAATGCTCCTTTAGGGTTAGGGTTTCAGCTTCTTAAATAGGGTGGATTAGGTGTTCTCATGAGCTTTTTAATAAGTGATTTATCCATAAGAATAAAAGTGTGAAGTGAGGTGTAAAATGTTGTTATTTTGGGCCAAACTTAAGTTAATATATGTCCAATGCATGGAAAAAAGAGGTAAAAAAACGTGACTGGTTTGTGCAGCATGCTTAGAAAATCTGATTGGTCCAGCCAGACCCAAAATCTGCCTAGAAAATCAAGTCACGATGCCTTCTTTAAATGAATGTATCTCTCAAACCATGGATCCAAATGAGATGATTCCAAAAGGATGTGAAAGAGGACATGGCAAGGTACAATTGTTGTGAAGAAAGTATTTTCAAATAATGCCTTGAAGTGCAAGAAAACTGGCCAAGAAGTCTTGACAAATTTTGAAGATTTTGGACTTAGAAATTTTTTTAAGTATCCTAAAAAAATGTCTCACTTTGACTAAGCATAACTTTCTCAATTCTAATCCAAATGGAGCAAACTTTATATCTCTAGAAAGATTGGAACAATAGGAACAACTTTCATGTTGGAGATATGTTCAAATGGAGCTTTTATCTTGATGCAAAATGGGCTTAAAGTGAGTGCAACGATCATGAAAACTTGCCCTAAATGGAAAGTCAACCATTTCCAAATTAAGTAACTTTTTCAATTCCTGATTAAATGATGAATCCATGATCCAACCTGGATCAAATTTCACATGTAGGATCCCCTAGGAAACGATTTTGAGATTCCACTCTCAAAATGTCAGGAGTTGACTTTTCTGGCCCCACAGTTGACTTTTCCCAAACTGTTTGATTCCCGATTCCATTGATCAATTGAAGCACCTCTAGCTCAAATAAAGAGCTGATTTTTTGTATGTAGACCCTTGTGGACATATGGAGGGCCATAGAAAAGAGTTTCACCCAAAGAATCAGAAATAAACCAATTTTATACCAAACCCTAGTTTTAGGGCAAAATGATCAGGAACTGATTGCACTGATTGCCAATGGATCTTTCTGGGATAATTGTGAATCTTCCTAGGCCAAGATGCCTCTCTAATCATGACATGGATGAGCTCCTCTACTTCCAACCAAACATTGCCTGTTGCAGGTAGCCATGAAACCCTAATTTCTGATTAAATCCAGATGAACACTCTGATAGCTTTGAATCCTTCACTGATGAACTGAGGACCATAATAAGATACTTGGACCCCCCTGAGACCCTTGAGACTTGTATACTTTGAAAATGAAGTCCAATTCTCAATATTGCTTTGTGTGGGCTCCTTCTGTTAAGGAGTGATCAATCAAAACATGATCTTCATGTCACTAATGCAGTATGCAATGAGTATGACCTAATATGATGTTAATGAAGGGTAAAACATAATCCCATGCTTCCAGGAAAAATGAAGGGTAAATTTTTGGGTAGTACAGTTGCCCCTATTCAATCAACTGGAAACCCGAAATGAAGATAGCAACGACTTTCGTACTTTCGAGGTATCAAGGGATTGAATACGATAAAAGCCCGAAAATTTACACTGAAGCGAAAAAATAAAGTAATAATGCCTATCAGAATCGACAAAGAGATAGTCTTGAAAGAAGAACCCGTCTGGTACGGTGAGAGTTGGTCTGAACACCGAAAAAGGATGTTAGTTTGAATACCAAAATAAATGGTAACACAGAAATAACCATGGCCTGAATGCCGCTCATCAGTCTGAATACTGGGAATGACTTCGATCTGAGCATCGGAAGATACGAGATTATCAAACATCGGTTTGAACACCGGAAAACTGGCTTGAATGCCACTTCGGTTTGAATACCGGAAAACTGGCCTGAATGTCAGAAACTTCTTCGATCTGAACATCAGAAAATTGGCCTGAATGCCACTTCGGTCTGAATACCGGAAACTTTCATGCCTGTCAGCATCGACAGAAATAGGGAAAATGATAATTGAGGCGGCGCGTGGGCCAACGACCCCTGCTGGGAATAATAAAGATAAGTCATGAACAATCTTCAGTCTGAGTACTGGAAACAACTTCTGGCTTATCACTTGGGATACCGAGAATGCCCTATGCTTTACATGCGTATGTTTGAATTTTTCAATCGCGTAATGCTCCATGAAAACGGAAATGCTACGCAATTTGGGAGGATGCAATGCAATATGATTCTACATGCAGGGATGCGAAATGCTTGATTAGAGAGAACGCCAAGCTGAGGCAAGGAATTCTGTTGGGTAAATGATCACCATCTTCTGGACCCTGGCAAGGCTGTTGGAGATGCACATCACAAAGAACTCTGTGGGGAAATGACCCACCACACGGTGTTCTGGAAAATAACAAAATACCGAGGCTCTGACTGGGGAGAGAATGGCACTGAAAACTTGCTGCTGAGGAAAGCGACAGTGGTTCTGGCAACCATAATCTGCGAGAGAGACGACTCAGCAGGGGAAGCAAACACCGATACGGTACCGAGATTCTGCTTCAAGGAAAGAGACCATGGGTCTAGCGTCGAGATCATCGATCTGGCATCGAACTCTGAGGAGCAGCCGCTTCTGTTGGGAAGATATAGTCTGGCACTGTCAACTCCGCTGGGGATATACAGTCAGACATTATCAACTCCGTTGGGGATATACAGTCAGACACTGTCGACTCTACTGGTGAATGTATAATCTGAAACAAATGCTCGGGGAAGTACAACAGTGAGAGCCTGGTGGGGATTGAAGAATCCAACGCTCGGACCAGCTCTGCAGGGATAAGATACCAAATTCCAACTGTTGAGGAAAAACGTCCGCGATCATTTGATGGGGACCTTAAGGAAATGCCCCGAGTGTACCAGTTTTGAATAGACGATCCAAAGCACTTAAAATTTACAGCAATTTTCAATGTTTATTAAGCACGTATCTATAAAGCTCTTATGTTTCATGATGCAATGTTTATCAAAAATTTGGACGTCATTTTTGCAAACAAAACAGTAAAATGAAAATGAACACAGAGATGTACTGAATAACATGATTTTATTGATTGAGTGACCTCTGAATAGGTATTTACATCAGGAAGCAATCCCTGGAAAGAGGTAATTGCACAACAGATAAAAACAAAAATTAATCTAATGGCAATGTGAAATGGATTTCTATCGGGTTCCAATTCTGCTATGATTCACTCGTCTTCAAGATCCTCTAGATGATCAGCTTTCCGAAAAAGGTGATTGGGCTGTTTCCTATCCTTCGGAAGTTTCCGGTTATCGACACGAGATGATATTCAGAACTACTCAGAACGCAGCCATTCGCTTAATCCCTAACTTTTTCCTGGATCGCCCTTTCGGGTTTTCAATCCACCGGTGTCGCACCTCGAAAAATGAGAACACGACTTAGCGAAGCGCAATCGCACGCTCGCATGATGGACTGAACAGAATCGCCATCGAACTTTATTTATTTTTAAAAAGGAAAGGGGAAATATCGATAAAACCCAAGAAAGAACGACAATGATTATGGTCGTCGCAACCAAATCAGGATTCGGGAGTCGGTTACGCAAGGGGAAGGTATTAGCACCCCTCATGTGCGTTGTATTCAACGGGAACCGTTTAGTTAGTTGTGCGCATTTTTTAATGTTAGCTTATGTTAGTCTTCTCAAGTTATTATGAGAGAAAGAATAATAGGATCAAAAGAAAAGAGAAGATGTTTTTGGATTTTTGCAATAAAGGGGACTAAACCTAAGTTTTTTATTAATGGGCCTGACAAGATTTACAAATCCTGCTCCTACGTATCTCAATAGAGAAGTCAAGGCTTATGTAAATATGGGTAGAAAAATGTTTGTTTGTTGGTCGATTTTAGCGAAAGCTATATTGTATTAATCGACGAAAACATTGTTTTACCCAAAACAGATGAGGAGTGGACGTATGTCGCACATCGAATAGATTTACAAATCATCATTCGGAAAAACGTCACTTATCTCGACTCAACAATTGTGGCCGAAACATTATTTTGCATCACCTTAAGACAATATATCTTTCGTTTATGAAAAAGGTTTTCCTGATTAATCGCACGGTGGCGAGAAAGAGTTTGATTGGTTGGATTTATTTTGAGTAATGGCGAGAGCTTGGATGAGCGAGATATCCATCTCGAATCCTAGTCTCAGGAGTGCACGGTATACACCATGTTCCATTTCCATCTTTATTGAAAAAGTGTTTAATAAAGATTAAGTGTTTTGAATTTGATTGAGAAAGGGGTTTGAAGAAACCGCATTGACAATTTTAGACGATGGCGAGAGCTAAGATAGGTAAGGCATCCACCTTGAATCTTAATCTCAGGAGTGCACGGTGTACACCATGTTCCATTTCTATCTTTATTGAAAAAGTGTTAAGGTAGGAATCAAGTATTTTTTTAGTTTGAAAGACGAATATTTATAAGGACGAGACATAAGTCCCGAGATCAATAATTCAGGGTTCCACCGAAATGCTAGATTCCAATGGTTCTTTTTCATTAGAATTATTTAAGAAAATTATTTAATGGACAACGAACACTTGATAAGAATCAATTGTTCAAAGAGTTACGCCAGAATGCTTGATCCCAACGGCCCTTATTTTGTCCAAGTTAATTAAAGTGTTTTAGGGACGAAAGAAAAGAATGAATGGTTAACCCAAAACGCGTGGCAAGGAATCAATCAT
Organism: Lathyrus oleraceus; assembly: GCF_024323335.1. Classification (NCBI taxonomy): domain Eukaryota; kingdom Viridiplantae; phylum Streptophyta; class Magnoliopsida; order Fabales; family Fabaceae; genus Lathyrus; species Lathyrus oleraceus. The sequence continues at coordinate 233,281,708 of NC_066583.1, read as the reverse complement.
TCGAGAGTTCCCACCAGAATGCTAGATTCCAATGGTCCTCTTCTTTCGAGTTTGTTAAGAAAAGATTTTTGTAAGTTATACTAAGAAATTATAAAAGATTTAAATAAAACAGCAAGTATAAAAAATAAAACACATGGAGATATGTTATTCCTAAGTATCGAACCCATTCCACTAAAGGAAGTGAAATCGCTCTCTCTCCACTCGGCCACTTATGGTCATTTGTTACCTTAATAACAACTTGAATATATAAACAAGAATAGATTAAAATAAAAATTAAAATAAAAAAACTAGAATGAGATGGTCTGTTGGACTAATCAAAGCCCACAAAAATGGTGAGAGGGATCCCAAAGATCAACCCTAGCCGCCTGGCTGTTGGGTGGGAATAACAACACATTAATACCAGCAGACAAAAGTTAATGAAAGGTTGCATGGAAAAACCAACGGTCATTAAGTTCTAAACAGGTTTTAATTTCTTTTAAAATAAAATAAAAGAGGAAGAACTGGGAACGTGAAACAAAGCTTCACAAAGACTCATTCATCTTCCTCAAGAAGACGAACCCATTCTCTCAGCCTTACCCAATCTCTCAACCACTCGTACCATACCCTAAGCACAAACAAACCCGTGGCTTTCAAAAAATTAACCAAAAGCGCTCACCTTTGTCACTTGTTCTTCAAACCTCTCCGCTTCGTCAATCGCCGGTGGAAGGAGGAGACGAATATTTCGGTGGAAGATTACTAGGTTTTTCGCTACAGTAGCCGTCGAAAATTTTAGGGTTTTTCGTCGTGGTCGCTCCCTCACCTTTTTCTCCTCTCTCGCCTTTCATACTCACCATGTTAGGGTTTCAGATTCGACTTATGGAGATCAAAAGGGTATCCCTTGGAAGTGCTTTAAGGTGCTTCAGCTTTGTCTGCCTCATTTGACGCTTAATCTGGAAAAGGTAATACTATCCATGCACTTTCTTACCTTGAATTTGTCCTAATCCTTTTTGGGTTATTTGTTAACTTTAACGCCTTGCTAATTTATTTGTTTTTACTGCAGTGAAAATCGGTGAAAGTTAAAACTTCAATTATCACAGAGATTTTTTATCGTGATTTGGGTTGAGTGAACTGAAACATGGTCTTTCATTATGCAGGGCAACTTCGGTTTTTTTTTTGTTTTGAATCCAACTTCATTTGCTATTTTGGTTTCGGCTTCCACCACTTCGGAACGAAAAGCATCAGCAGTTCCGCTATGTATATTTTTCTTAAAAGATATTGCCACATCTCACAATTTGATGTCGTTTTGCTGCAGGTAGTTTGTTCTCCACTTTGCGTTGAAAGGAATCGCACAGGTTGAAGAGTGCGTAGCGTTGCTCTTAACAGTGAAGGTGTTGATAAAGGCGTCAATTGAATCAAATAAGCAGCATAGTGAATCCTCTCAACCGTATTACAATGATAAGTGCGATAATGATCCTGAGCAATAAGGATACATTGCCGACCCAATTGTGTGGTGGTAAGGAATATAGAAGACACAACTACCATTAAGCTTCTACACATTCGGATATTAAGTTTTGATGAAGCACTATTAATTGATGCAAAATGTTGACAATGTTGCAGGATGTTGCTGGTGATTGCAGGTATCGGTTGTGGTTGGAGAGGCGGATATTTTGGCATCCTGGTTTTCAATCCTGGAAGCCCTTGCAGCAAGAAGCATAACATGTTCCTTGTCCACACCCTTTTCAAAGACCTCAATCAAGTTCTTATCAACACTCAACTTGTTAAGTGTAAGTGTACCAGTCTTGTCACTGCAAAGTACATCCATACCAACCATTTCTTCAATAGCAGTCATTCGCTTGGTAATAGCTCCTTGCTGAAAGAGCCTGTGTGAACCAATGGCCATAGTTACAGACAACATAGTGGGCGTAGCAATAGGAATTCCTTCGATCAAAAGGACCAAAAGGTTGTCAATTCCGTTTCTGTACTTGCGGCGCTGAATTGGGTACATGACCACGATCTCAGCCAACATACCAACTGTAATGGAACAAGATACAGAAGTTTTCCAATTGTGGTAAGCACCTTCTAGAAATGTCCAACTTGGTTTGTACCTGTCATGTTGTCCCTGTGTCGTATCAGCAGTGAAAGAAGCATTGCCACAAAACTTATTTTCCACCTGACCATTTAGATGATCATTCAATGCATTGTTAGAACTTAAAGAGCAACTATTTCCAATAACATTCGTCGCCACATTCTCCTCCTTAGCAATGACATCAGCATTCAGATTGGCAGAAGGTGTTGCCTGAGAAAATAGTGGAAGAATAGTAACTCTTGCATGGTCTCCTATGACAGGTACATTCACATCGGCAACTGGAACTTTAGCTTTCCCAGCATAGAAAGTTTTTGGATTGATGTTTTTTGAAAAGGAGGTATGAATTGAATTAAGAAGAGCTCGTTGAAGCTTGAGAGGCGTCGGCGTTTATTGCGAGGATGCTTTGTCGGGATCAAGGTAACTCAAAGTTGGAGTTCTCAACTGAGGATTAGCTATTGCTTTCGAAAACTGAAACTGGGTTGTAGGTTTGGCAATGGAATGTTGCGGGCAGAATTTCAACGCTTGTGTATATGCTGCATCACAATGTTCACTAAGAGCGAAATTGAACACCATTTCTAATGACATGTATGTTTCCTTCGTATCCCTTTTGTAAGAAACGTTTAAGTCATTAATTTGTTGGTGTAATCCTCTCAGTATAAACATGATAAATTCTTCTTTTCTCAATCCTACAGCTCCATCGTGCTGTCAACCCAAGTATGATAGCATCGTGTAACCCCGTAACGTCAACCAGACCGCAATGTCTTCAAGTATTCAAAACAAAACTACAGAAGTGATTTATCCGGTTCGTTTGGTGGTGAACTCTGCAGAACTCAATGTGTTTGCTGCTGTGCAGGAACTTGGTTTATGACATAGAATTCGTAGGAAGATCATTTTCCGTTGTGAAAGAAAGACCTTATTGGCGAAGGATGCACCGGTTGATGTTGTGGCTCACAAATTAATTTTTTGTAACTCTGTAGTTTTGTGACTTGTAATGGCCATAATGTTGATATGAATGAATAACTGGTAATGTTGCAAAGATCGAAAATGTATCCATTTCTACAGGTAAATACATGGATTAAATTTAAACATGAAAATGAAAGTCATGACATTCCAACTGATTCTATTAAAATATATCAAACATCTAAAGCCAAATAGAGAGGTAAAAATCTAATAGTCATGGAATGGCAAGTAGTGGCAATGTCTAAACAATCCGTGTAGGTGGATAGATTCATGACCAGATGAAATGGTCATGAGGAGGAAAGAAAATGAATGATTGATGGAAAAAATTTCAGGACCAAAATCAGGGTATGACAGTTGCCCCTATTTAAACATCCTCCACCAGAGGAAAATGAAACAACATTTTTCATCGGATCACAGTGGGGGTGGTTAAATACCATGGAGACCCAGATTTTGATCCTGGAAAATGAAAATGCTATGATATGATATGCATGGGTGAAAGACTTTATTTTTTTGAATTTTATCTGTTAGGGATACGGTGAACCCTTTAACAGGATGTGCTACTGTACAAACCAATCTGTGGGGAATTCTGGTGGCCCACAGGGAAATAGACAAACAATGTACAACCAACTCGCTGAGGATAACAATCCTGCTGGAGAGTCAGACACACACGAGGGAGTAATCAAAGTGAAAGTTGACAAACAACACTTAGGACATCAGATATTTTGACAGTAAGCTCACACATGACTTACTACAACTTGAATATTTTGAGAAAATTTCCACAACAAGTTTATACATGACTTGACAATATTGGAACAATCAAAGAAAAAGATTCTTCAAAACAGGTTCAGACATGACCTGGTAATACTGGAATAAAGGCTCAACAACAACGGGTTCATACATGACCTGACAACGCTGGGGGATACCAAGAACGATTTTGACAGCAGGTTTAGACATGACCTAACAATGTTGGGGGATATCAAAAAGGTTCCATAAACAAATTCAAACATGACCTGGCAATACTGGAAAACGTATAAAGAAAGTTCCATCAACAGGCTCAGACATGGCTTAACAGCATTGGAAAATTCAAAGCGTTTCAACAATAGGCTCAAACATGACCTAAGAATATTAGAAAACCAAAGAATTTTTAATCAACAGGTTCATATGTGACCTCAACATTTGGATATTCAAAGAAAGTTTCACTCACAGGTTCAGACATGACCTGACGATTCTGGAGAAAGTCAAAGAATTTAATAACAGGTTCAGACGTGACCTGACAAACTGACACTTTAGAATACCTCTGATAATTCTGGAGATTTCTCACAAGAAATTCATCCAATCAAAGATTTTGGAGATTCCTAATAGGGAATTTATGCAAAAGAGAAGCAGGAGTCTTCTTACAAGTAGATCATCCGTGCAAAAGGCTATGATGATTCTTTACAAAGAAATCTAACAAAACCATCATCATTGGAGTTTTCTAATCACGAAAAACCTCCAAGCTTCTGGGAATTCCTCAAGATGATGAGTCATACATGACTTTCACGGAACCATCAGGAAAGACAAGGTAATTAAACTCTCTGTACGCGCCAAACAACAATTGGACTTTTAACCGTAAGTAATGGATTACAACCAACTTTTAACGGATAGGTGCCAACAACAATTGGACTTTGACTGTAAGCAATGGATTACAACCAGCTTTTAACAGATTGGTGTCAACAACAATTGGACTTTGACTGTAAGCAATGGATTACAACCAACTTTTAATAGATTTTTGCCAACAACAATTGGACTTGAAATGATGTTGGTGACAACCAAAACTCAGATACCAATTACAATTGTACTTACAAACAGACTGACAGTGATGCCAACGACGATTTGAACTTCTGAAACGATACTAGTGACAACTGGTCTTTGGGTCAAGGGATAACAATCAACAACGGGACCAAAGGGGTTACACACATGGGCACAGAGTACATTTTGAACCATGCATGACTTGATTTTTTTTATGCATGATATATGAATGATCATGATATGCAATGCTGACAATAGGCAGACTGGGAGTTTGTATGGACTGTTTACAGGGATTCTGATTCCTCAACACCAATAACTCAAACCCGTACAATTAACAGGCGTATCCAGAGGAGAATCTATCATGATTGATAGTTATGAATAACCAAAGGTCAGTCCTTCCAGAGGATTAATAAGTTGTGTTCCATGGAGATTTTTGTTGGTGATCCAGGAATATTTATGCAACCTTGAGACTTTCGGGAAAACAAATGATTTTCTCTTGACTTTCACATATATCAAAGTAATTTTGTTCCTTTCACTAAATTTCAAATTCTTTTTCAAGTTTCAAAATTTCATTATTAACAAATAAATGACACTTTGCATAACAAAGAAAGACATAGAAAAACACAATTAACAATGATTAACAGGCAAAACTTGTATTTTATTCAAAAATGGTAGCACACAAATGGTGTAGCTCCATAGAATGTTAAAATTTGAAAAATGGCAATAAGGAAAAGTTTACGTTGAATTCAGTGACCACTAACATCCCTAATAGATATGATTCCCCAAAACCTTGCTTCTAAGGGGAGTAACTGGATTGATCTTCCGCCTCAGATTCTTCAGTGTTAATCAATAACAACTGATGCAGTTTATGCCTTGTGCCCCTAACTTTTGCCTGGATCACCCTTTCGGGTTTTCAATCCACCGGGACGCTCCTTTTTGCCTAAGTCGCCCTTTCAGGTTTTCAACTTAGCGAGCTACCATTTTTATATCCCTAACTTTTGCCTGGACCGCCCTTTCGGGTTTTCAGTCCACCGGGATACCCTTTTTTTGTCTAAATCGCCCTTTCAGGTTTTCGACTTAGCGGGTTTTTATTAGGCATAGTATTTTTTAATTGCATCAGAGTTCACGGGGTGTGGGAGCTCTTCATCATCCATGGTTGTGAGAATCAAGGCACCTCCGGAGAATGCTTTCTTCACAATATATGAGCCTTCATAATTAGGAGTCCACTTCCCACGTGAGTCCTTGTATATTGGCAAGATCTTCTTAAGCACGAGGCCTCCTTCTCTGAATTCCCGAACACGTACTTTGTCAAAAGCCCTTTTGAGCCGTTTCTGGTATAACTGTCCATGGCACAAAGAAGTCATTCGCTTCTCATCTATAAGGTTTAACTGATCAAATCTATTCTGAATCCATTCAGCCTCTTCTAGCTTGGTTTCCATCAGGATTCTCATTGAAGGTATCTGCACTTCAATTGGGAGAACTGCTTCCATCCCATATACCAAAGAGAACGGGGTTGCCCCTGTTGAAGTGCGGACGGAAGTCCGATATCCATGCAGTGCAAAGGGTAGCATTTTGTGCCAATCCTTATAGGTTTTTACCATTTTCTGCAGGATTTTCTTGATGTTTTTATTAGCGACTTCAACAGCGCCATTCATCTTTGGACGATACGGTGAAGAGTTATGGTGTTCAATCTTGAAGCTTTCGCATAATTCTTTGATGGTCTTATTGTTCAGATTCGTCCCATTATCTGTGATGATCCAGCTTGGAACTCCATAACGGCAAATGATCTCTTTCTTGAGGAATCGTGCAACCACTTGTTTTGTCACATTAGCATAAGAGGCGGCTTCTACCCATTTGGTAAAGTAATCAATTGCAACCAGGATGAAGCGGTGACCGTTGGAAGCTTTAAGCTCGATGGCGCCAATCATGTTGATGCCCCACATTGAGAAAGGCCAAGGTGATGTCAAAACATTTAGTAGGGTCGGAGGCACGTGTACCTTGTCGGCATAGATTTGGCATTTATGACATTTTCTAGCATAGTTGAAGCAGTCGGATTCCATGGTCAACCAGTAATAACCAGCTCTCAAAATCTTCTTGGCCATGGCATGCCCATTGGCATGAGTTCCAAAGGATCCTTCATGAATCTCCTTGATCAACAGGTCCGCTTCACTTCCATCCACGCATCTGAGCAGAATCATGTCGTGGTTTTTATTGTATAACACACCATTGCTTAAGAAGAATTTGGATGCTAACTTCCTCAATGTTTTCTTGTCAAGGGTTGTTGCATCTGTTGGATATTCTTGATTTTGCAAAAAGCATTTGATGTCGTGAAACCAAGGTTTACCATCGGCTTCCTCTTCAACCGACTGGCAGTAGGCAGGCTCAACTTTCCGCTCGATCTGAATGAGAGGTGCTTCATTATGGAATCTAACTTGGTACATTGAAGCCAACATAGCCAAAGCATCAGCAATTTGATTCTCAGTTCTCGGGATATGACGGAAAGTGATTTCGTCAAAGTATTTTATTAGTTATATGACATAGGCACGATATGAGATCAACTTGGTATCACGGGTTTCCCATTCTCCTTTGACTTGGTATATCACCAAGGTTGAGTCTCCACATACTTCGAGGATTTTGATTCGGAGGTCAATTGCTGCTTCAATTCCTAGGATGCACGCCTCATATTCTGCTATATTGTTTGTGCAATCAAAACACAACCTTGCTGTGAAAGGAGTGTATCCACCATTCGGATTCAATAGAGCAGCTCCTACACCATGCCCCATGTAATTGGAGGAACCATCGAACATGAGCTTCCACCGAGATCCGGATTCAGGTCCTTCATCGAGTCCTGGGATTTCACAATCTTTTACTACCATAATGTCTTCATCCGGGAAGTCAAACTTCAACGGCTGGTAGTCTTCAACGGGCTGGTTTGCCAGGTAATCAGACAACACGCTTCCTTTGATGGCTTTCTGAGATACATATTGGATTTCATACTCAGATAGTAACATCTGCCAACGGGCGAGTCTTCTAGTCAAAGCATGCTTTTCAAAGATATACTTTATTGGATCCATTTTTGAGATCAACAAAGTAGTGTGGCAAATCATGTATTGTCTTAGACGACGAGCGGCCCATGCTAAAGCACAACAAGTTTTCTCCAAGAGTGAATACCGGGTTTCACAATCGGTAAACCTCTTACTCAGATAGTAGATGGCATGCTCTTTTCGGCCAGTTTCGTCATGTTGTCCCAGCACACATCCCATTGACTTTTCAAGCACGGTTAAGTACATAAAGAGTGATTTCCCCTGAACAGGTGGAATTAGAATAGGGGCTCTTGCAGGTATTATCTGATCTTCTCAAAAGCCATTTGGCAGATAGAGTTCCATTCAACTACTTGATCTTTTCTCAGCAACTTGAATATAGGTTCACACGTAGCAGTCATATGAGATATAAACCTAGAGATGTAGTTCAAACGTCCCAGGAATCCTCTAACTTCTTTCTCTGTACGTGGATCAGGCATTTCTTGTATTACCATAACCTTGTCTGGATCTACCTCAATTCCTTGTTGACTAACAATGAAACCAAGCAACTTTCCAGATCGGACACCGAAGATGCATTTAGCAGGATTCAGCCGTAGTTGAAATTTCCGAAGACGCTCAAATAGCTTTTGCAAGTGATCTATATGATCCTATTCACTTTGGGATTTTGCAATCATATCATCTACATAAACCTCAATTTCCTTATGCATCATATCATGGAAAAGAGTGACCATTGCTCTTTGGTAAGTTGCCCCAGCATTTTTGAGACCGAACGACATTACCTTGTAGCAAAATGTTCCCCAAGGGGTGATGAATGTGGTCTTTTCCATGTCTTCTGGATCCATCTTAATTTGATTATAACCCGAGAATCCGTCCATAAAGGAGAAGACTGCGAACTTAGAAGTGTTGTCTACCAGAGTGTCAATATGTGGCAGGGGGAAATTGTCCTTTGGACTAGCCTTGTTGAAATCCCTATAATCAACACACATCATGACCTTGCCATCCTTCTTGGGTACTGGTACAATATTAGCTACCCATTGGGGGTACTTCGCAACTGCTAGACAACCGGCATCAAATTGACGTTTCACCTCGTCACAAATCTTGAGAGCCATGTCGGGTCTTGCTCTTCGGAGCTTCTGCTTCACTGGCGGACAATCTGGCTGTAGTGGTAGCTTGTGGACAACAATATCAGTATCTAAACCTGGCATATCCTGATACGACCAAGCAAATACATCTACATATTCTTGTAGCAATTTGATCAATCTTTCTTTGATGCTTGCCCCAAGTGTAGTCCCAACTTTGACCTCTTTCTTGTCTTCCTCAGTGCCAAGGTTGATTGTTTCCACTGGTTCTTGATGCGGCTGAAGGGCCTTTGACTCGTGCTCGAGCAGCCTTTCCAATTCTTCAGGGAAATCACAATCTTCCTGTAACACCTCAAAATTTGCCCTCCTCTTTTTGGGACTAGCTCAGCATATTGCATTTCATGTTTTAGGACATTAGGCATTTGCACATTGCATATCAAGTGGAAATAATGAAATCATCCTCCAAAGTCTTTCTCAGGAGATAGAGAGGTTGAGATATTCAAGCCTGAGGGTCTTGTTGAATTGATCACTAGCCATCTGAGGGTTTGTGCTTCAATTAGGGTTTTCTTGGTCCTTCAAATAGGTTGAGCATTATCTTGATTGCAAGGGTACATCATCATCATCATGGTTATGTCATCCTCAAAGGTTTCAGAATTCATGCTCAGGTTCCTTGGGATTAGGGTTTTGACCTTTGGTCAACCCTAATCAGTTGCATTCTTTCAGTCAGGGATCTTTAAAGAAATTAGGCATTCCATTGAGAGGGAGATCATTTGATTATTATGTTGAGCTTACAAGAGCTAGGGGTTCATTTTGGATCCAATTCCTCAAGTGGTTGAGGCTCAAGCTGATCAGAGCATTTCCAAGTCATCTGTCAACCAGAAAGTCAACAGAAAGTCAACTGAGGGCTAAGAGGTGGAGAAATGAGTTTCAACATCTCATTCATGTTCAAAAGAGGTTTATTAATCATTTCAAATGCATATCTTGAAGAATTTGAGGTCAGATCAAAAGTTTCCAAAAATGGAAAATGACTTGTAATTGAAAGTTTCCAAAAATGGAAAGTTTTTGATTCAAATGCAACTTGATTTTACATCATCAAAGAAGCTTCAAATGAAATTTTGTCCAACATGAAAGTTGAAGATATCTCTCTCCCATTTCCAAAAAGTCCAAGATCATGAGCATCTGATGAATGGTTGAGGAGATATGATCCAATCATTGCCAAGTGTACATGGAACTTCAAAAGGGCATAACTTTTGATTCATAACTCCAAATTTGGTGGTTCTTTTTGCATTTTGCTTCTCATGACATGTAGTTTCCAAAACATCCATCACATTGCATGAAATTTGAACATATGATCATTTGCTTATTCATGAAGATTTTGGAGGGAAAATCATAAATTTAAAATTGGTGCATCATGAGAACTTTTTGCCATTGCCAATGTGTTTAAAAAATGATTTTGAGTGACTTTGATCAAGCACATGGCACTGTTCACGTCCATTTACTACATGCACCATGCAAATTTTCAATTTTTGCCATACACCTTGTTTTCACTTAATTTCAACTTAACTTTGCTTAATTTTGATTAAGAGTGGATTAGCACATCATATATATAGATAATTGTAAGAGAATTTGGGAGAATGCTAGATCTAGATCTCAAAATTCTCTCTCCAAAATTTTCTTCTAAGCAAAATTCAAATTTCTTCAACATAGCAACTGGTTTTTATTGAAGATTCATGATCAGTGAGTGTGATTGAGTGTGAATCCAGCATTTGTTTGAAGAATTGGAGCCATAATCGAGCAGTTGAAGTTCAAGAACATTGCCATGGAAGTTGATTGGTGAGCTAGATCTACACGTTTCCAAGCTTCAAATTCTTCATCAATCATCATAACAAGTATTCTGGAGCTGATTTGGACCATTACAAGGCCTTGGATCGTGCGTTTTCAAGGACTGCTCTTCAAGAGGTCATATTTTCGAGCTTCTTAATTCACTGTTTTGTATGCATAATCTTGTAGATCTCTCTTCTCTGAGCAATCTGATATGAATTTTGTGTGATTTCGTGCAATATTGAGTGAGTTGTGTGTGTTTGAAGTTTTGCATTCAAAAATGTTTTGCATCGATTCTCTCTGATCTTGATGAATTGAGCTTAGATTTTAGTTGATCTGTGTTCTCCATTGAAAGAGCTTCATGATGATATAAGTTTTTTAGAATTCTGGAAAATTTTGGAAATTTGGCTTTGATGTTCATACTGTTCATCTTCATCTTCGTGAGGAAGATGAAGATCTTCATCGTAGTGACGACCTAGCGTCCGCCTTTCCGTCGCTAGTGGCGCGCTAGGGTTTTGGCTCAAAACGATGTCGTTTCAGGTTGGCGCGCGCTCATTTTGAATTGCTACCGAGTTCGAACCTTGCCTGCGCCAGTTTTCAAATTCATTCACATTTTTATCCATTTCCCTCCTTAATTTCCATATATGATCATTTTGATTTCAATTTTTTTGTTCAACTTAGAAAAATCATAACAATTTGAAAAATGCTTCAAATAATCCCTAATTTTTTGCTAAATGATCCTTATGATGTCTAGCTTTTTTTGGTGTAATCTCCTGATTTTTAACATGGTTGGATTTTGAATTGTGTTAGAATGATTGAACATATGTGCTTTTATGACCTTGCCTTGCTCATCTTATTGTGAAATGCTTGATTTTAATCCAATGGACATGAAATTTTGCATGATGATTTTTGACATGTTAATGGATGTTTGAGGCTTGGTTTGGTATTTTTCTCATTTGCCATTTCTGTTTTACACACATGTTTGTATGGTGTGACAATTTGTGTCACACATTTGGTTGTTCAACTTGTGCAATTTAATTTCCATACCAAATGATCTTTGATGCTTCTGATTTTTTGTGTGATGATCATGTGTGATGTGTTTAATGTTCATGAATGTTTTCAGAATTATTTGAATCATTTCTGTTTTGATTTGGAATACCACTTAGGTAATGACCCCTAACTCCATGTATTCTGGAAGACCTGTCATGTTACTTTGGCAGGCACCTGTCTGAAGCCCTCCTTAAGAGGCAATGTTTGTGCTTGTTTATCTTTGTGCCTTATACATATTAAGACCTCCTAAGTGAAGAGGCATTGGCAGATAAAAGGGATGTGCAATCCATCCCCTGCTATTCAGTTGTGTCTTTCATCTTGCTCACACCATGTGTTGATGCACTTTGAATAAAAACCCAAAATCTTGTTGTGTCAGTCAGGTGGAATAGAGTCCCACATTCTGGACTCCCACACCTTCATTGTTTCAAGCTCTCCCAGGCCAGGGATAAGAGCTATGAGGTCTGATCCTCATTTCCCATGTCATCTGCTTCACCCTAACTCTCAATGTTAGGGTTAAGAGCAAACAACACCCCTTTCCAGTTGGCTTGTTTGTCGAGGTTGATTTGACCCCTTGACTAAAGCCCAACCATGTTGTGTGAGCCTTCTTGTTTGCATATAGTGCGTGATACCTGTTCACCCGTTTGCTTACTTGCTGTGTTTTCAACTTGCTGCATATGCGAGTTAGGATCGGTTAGAAACCTCAACCTAGGACTATTGTGGATTACATGATAACTATTAGGCTCAAGTCAGTCTCCCTTTTAGTTTGTTATTTCCCAGGTCTCTGGTTAGGAGAAAGTTTCTCCCCTGTTGAGGGGAACTACGTTGCCCTGATTCTCATACCAGATGAGGTACGTAGGCAGGAGATCGTGCGAGATCTCTCCGGGCACTCTTTTCCTTTTTTGTGTGTGTTTGCTTGACGGCTAGCAGGCTCGAGTACCAGACTCCCTGTTAGCTTGTTTGTTCAACTTTTTTGTTGCTTTTGACGACTCAGCGTCCGATTAACCTCTTGTTTGCTTGGAGTCTGACGTAAGTCCAGCGATTGGCAGTCGGTTTCCTGTGTTTGTTTGTGTGGAGTCTGATGTAAGTCCAACGATTGGCATTCGGTTTCCCGTTGGTGTTTGTGTGCTTGGAGTCTGATGTAAGTCCAGCGATTGGCGTTCGGTTTCCTTGTTTGTATCTGTTGTTTGGAGTCGGACATAAGTCCATTGATTGGCAGACCGTTTCCGCTTGTATGTTTCTTTTGACGTCTCAGCGTCTGTGCGTGTGTTTTGTTTCGGCGTGCGTGAGCCGAACTACGGTAGCTCTGATTCTCATTCCAGATGAGATACGTAGGCATAGGATGCGACATCCTAGCAAGCCCGTTCCCCTTATCCCCGAACTACGTCGACTCTGATGTTTGTTTCTGACAAACTACGTAGGCCCAGGATGCGATATCCTGCCGAGTCCTCTTCCTCCATCCTCTCCTGCCTGTTTATTCCAGTGTGTGTGCATTCTTTGAGCAGTTATTCAGCAACCTTATTCTTTCCTTTCTGAGCGTGGATCCCGTCGAGTACGACGGATGTGAGGGGTGCTAATACCTTCCCCTTGCGTAACCGACTCCCGATCCTTGTAATCTCCGGTCGTAAGACCATTTCCTTTCCAGGTTTACTTCGAGCGTTTCCTTTCCCTCCTTTGGGATAAATAACGCACGGTGGCGGCTCTGTTTGTTTGTTTTTCCCGTCGGTTGTTTTTCGCGGATGCGATAGCTGGCGACTCTGCTGGGGAAATAGAAGTTGACCTCCTGCTGGTCCATCTTCCCTAAGCGAGTCACTCCTAGCGCTCTCTAGGATAGTTTAGGTTGCTTGTGCTGCTCTATCTATCGCATTTATGATTATTACACCGTGATTGTATATATTTGCATATATGTTTGCATGCATCATATTATCATTGTGCTGATCCTGTACATGTGGGTTCCTCTGACTTGGGGGTGGGTGTTCTGAGTGGGGCTAAAACCCAGGGCCGAGTATACACCTAGGATTAGTGTGGTCTCACGTTTCCTCACATGTTGGATCAGCATGTTGTTGCGACGTGACATACCACAAGCCGGACGAGGTTCTTCTGAGTGAGCTCTTCCTTTGTGAGGTATTCCACTTTGGTTGGGTTATCTCTTTAGGGCTGTTGACTTTGGTGACCGTTCTTTCCCGGATCTTTGGTTTAGACGATCTTATGAGAGCTGTAGTGGCACACCCGAAAGGGCAAACCCGTTGAGTATCTTTGCCCGATTGTCGAGACCATTATCCGCCTTAGGATGACCTGATTAGAATTTACCTGTGAGGGGAGGGTTGATTCCTACAGATGCATGTTCTGATGGTGACTTGGATGGTGACTAATGGTTCAGTCGTTGATCAGAGTCTTATTTATAAGTCGATTTTATGGATTTATTTCTGAGACGCCGGAGTTTTGTCCGTGGTATTTATCAGTGGGGATCCGTTTATTTCAGGATTCCCTGGGCTGGTTCAGAGGATCTATTGGTTATCTATTCAGAGGATTTCTGGTGATGATGATGATGTATCCTCCGGTTCCGTTTATTTCGGAACTCTCAAGTCGGATTTGTGGTTACTCAGTACCTCAGATGGTTGTGATCCGTTCAGAGACCAGGGCTTCAGTACAGATGTTCAAATGACTTGGAGGATGGCACAGTGCATTGCATTCATACATCAGCATCATTCACATTTTGCATTTATCTGCATCTAACTCATGTTTATCCATATGCAGGGGACATTCTTGATCGAGGTCCTGGTTGAGAGACTCCTTTGTTTCAGACATGAGGCCCGGCTTGAAAGATGACGTCGTCTACAGTTTCTTCAATCCAGAGATTGATGTGTTGAAGAATATGATAGCATTGATTACACCTGACCATGTGGGGATGTTCCGTGAGGGATACGGTGGTATTCTGAAGTTGGTTTTCAGGCTTACTGATACAGATAAGAGTGCCATCCACACTTTTCTCTAGTTTTATGACCCAGGCTTGAGGTGCTTTGTTTTCCCGAATTACATGTTGGGGCCTTTGATGGAGGACTATGCCAGCATCCTGGGGTTTCCGATCAAGGATCAGATTCCATTCTATGCCACTAAGGGGGAACCTGATATTGCTGAGATTTCTCGTGCTCTTTATTTGAGCCCGGAGGTGACCAAAGGGGGTTTGAAGGAGAAGGGAAAGTTGCCCGGTTTTCATCTGAGTTTCTTGGAGGCTAAAGCCAAGGAGCATGCTGTTGTGGGTAATTGGAGATCCGTTTGTGCTTTGATTGCTGTGAGCATCTATGGGGTCATCCTGTTTCCTAATCAGAAGAACTTTGTGGACGTTAATGCCATCCGGGTGTTTATGCAGAGGAATCCTATTCCTACCTTGGTTGGGGATGTGTATTACTCGGTCCATAATCGGAACGAGAAGAGGTGAGGGGGATTGATCAAATGTTGTGCTCAACTGTTGCACAAGTGGTTCATGGGATATCTACCTTCCAGGGGTGCTTTTGTTTCTCTTGATCCTACGGTTAATTGGGCGACCAATTTGATGGGTTTGCGGGCTAAGGACATAGCTTGGACTCACAATGGTATGGTTGGACGAAACTTCATTTACAGTTGTGGGAGCTTTCCCAATGTGCCTTTTATAGGAGTTCAAGGTTGCATTAACTACAACCCGACGCTTCTTAGGAGACAAATGGGGTTTGCTATGGAGGTTCCTCCTCTCGAGTGTGAGATTCAGGAGTCTTTCTACTTCCCGGCTGAGGGTAATCTGTCACAGTTGAGGCAAGTGTCCGGGGCATGGCGTAACATTCAGAGGAAGGGCAAGGTTCCTTTTGGTAAGGTTAATAGCAGGTCTTTTCCTCCATTTGATGATTGGCTTAGGAAGAGGATTGAGCTCACACATTTACCATTTCCTGGGGGTGATCCTTGGTGTCCATTGATTGAGGGGCCATGTTCTTCTGTCAGCATGGAAGAGTTCTTTGAGATGAAGAAGGCCAGAGATCAGCTTCATGCAAAGAAGATTGAATTGGAGATGAGTGTTGCTAGAATCCAAATGGCTAATCAGGAAATCAAAGGGAGAATAGAAGATCAGGATAAGAGACATGCCATGGAGGTGAAGCACTTTGAGATAGACACCGCTTATTACCGCAAGATCAGCCAAGCTTTGGAGTCATCTACAAAGGAGCACGACATTACCAAGGAGAAGTTGGCTAGAGCTTTGAGGGTTATTGAAGATGAGAAGAGGAGGCAGATCCGTGTGAAGAATCAGAGAGATGCTAAAGTCAAAGTCCTTACTGCGGAATGAGAAGTTGAGAAAGCGAAGATTAGGGCTGAGAGAGATCACTATCTTGCTGAGAGAGATCATTATTTTCGACAGATGAAGATTCACCAGAAGGAGGTGGGGAGATTGCAGCAGGAGAACACTGAGCTCAGGTTTGCTGTGAAGTTTACCAGGATGGTTGATGATGCAAAGCCGTCTGAGTGACCTTCTTCGGTGTAGACTTTTGTTGTTATGGTGTTGGATTACCGTCAGGCCTGTTGACGGAATTCACTTGCTTGTATTTTCTTTCTAATTCTGGAGAATGGTAATTTGATTTGTATCAGCCTGATGTATGACCTTTGCACGTATTGTGCACTCTTGATATACAATGGTTATTATCATTCAGTGATTGATCTTCAAGCTTTATTTGCTTTCCTGTATGCACTCACATAGCACACACATGGTTGGGTGATATCTTTACTAAATCATAATTCTCTGCTCTGTATGGCAAAACCAGATGATTGATATCAGAATATTGCTGCCGGATTATTATCTGTCTCGATGAAGCCAGGATCAAAAGACAGAGTGTTCCTCATATGGATAGACATTGCATTCATGCGTGAGTCATAATAACTTGTCTTCTATTTTGCAGGTGTCAGTTTCTAACATGTTTGATTGACACAAGAATGATGAATCCACCCAACGTCGACATTCTCGAATTAAAAGAAATGATGATGGAGTTGTTCAATGTTGTGTGAGGGCTTGCCTTGGGGCAGAAAGCAATCGCCGAGAAGGTGGAGAGGATTGAAAACTGGCTGAGAATGGGGGAGATCCAGGGAGATGCTCCGTCGTCTGGAGTAAAAAAGCCTTCCGGCAATAGTCAGCACAAGAAGGAGGTTGAATCAAGTGATGTGCATGCCAAAAGGGGTAAGGATCGTTACCACCCGTATGCTGTTGCAGTGACTATTCCTGCTGGTAATTCATCTGTACTACAGCAACGGCAATCACCTCAACAGAGAACACAGAAAGCTGGGTGCCAAGTGAGAAGAAGGACGACAGATTGTCATTTTAATAAGCCGCCCGTGACTTATGCCTTTCTGTTTAAAAGGTTGAAGGATCTTGGGTTGGTTCAGCCAAGGACATTGGTTCCAGTGAGACCGGATCAGAGGCTTGCAAATTACGATGAGAATGTCAGGTGCGAGTTCCATTCTGGTGCACCCGGACATCGCATTGAGGACTGTAAAGCCTTCAAACATGTTTGTTCAGGATCTGGTAGACTCTAAAGCCATCAATTTTGCACCGACGCCGAATGTTAATGCTAACCCCGTGCCGATGCATGGTCCTATGGGGGTGAACGTGATGACAGAGGATAAGAGAAAAATAGAGGTGACGGATGTGGATCAGTTGAGGACTCCAATGTCTGTGGTCAAGAGACATCTGATGAAGAGAGGAGTTTTCCCTGGTTGTGATAACTGTTGTGCTGCTTGCACTGTCACTACGAATGGGTGCGTAATGTTGAGGGAGACGATTCAGAGAATGATGGACGAGAGACGTCTCCGATTTGAGAAAGTTGATTGGGGGGAGGAGGATATTTTTGTTAGTCAACTGTCATCATTCAAAGGCGTGGAAATGGACGGTGAAATATTTGAAACACTGAGTCAGGTGTTCGAAACCGTCAAGGTAGAGAATGCCATTTTTGCTGAGAAAGAGAAGAAACCGTCCATTGCTTCTTATAAATAGGCCATGGAAGTGGTGAAGAATGGAAAAGCCCAAGGCTGGGGAAGAATGGTAGACATTGCGGTGAAAGCAGATAGGTTCGGGGTTGGTTATCAATCGGGTCAAGGCTCATCGGGACAGAACAGAGGACGTCGTCAACCGTTCACGTTCACCAGTATTGGAATGCTAGATCCAGATCACGCATGTGCGAAGGGTGAAGAGATAGACAGTGACTGCGAACTTGACTCGTGGATAAAATCGTGCGTACCAGGGAACTGGAAGGCCTCAAAGATCATCATTGTCACTCATCGTGAAGAGTAATATTTCTGTTTTTCAATTCTGTTTGCATGAAAGCCATACGTTTTGCCCGAAACGTAATGGTCCATTATAAGGGCCACCTCATGTGTTTCATTGTGCAACATTTTGCATCATTAATAAATGGATGTTTTTCACATTAAAATCGGTGTTCCCTGTTTTCCATTTAATTTTGCAGTTTTAAAAAATAAAAAAAATGGCAATGTTTATGTTCATTCTCTTTCCTTTTGATTTGTCTCGTTCCGACCTCAAAAGCAATGCATGAATCTGCCTTCATGTAGATGCGACTATTTTCCTGATCTCATTGATAACAATTTGGTTACACCCTCATATGGCTTCAACAATCCGATCTATCATGCCGAAGAAGAAGGCGAAGAAGATTGTGAACTGCCGGAGGAATTAGCCAGGTTGTTGAAACAAGAGGAGAAGGTGATTCAGCCGCAAGAGGAGCGAGTCTAGGTTGTTAATCGATGCACCGAGGAGGTCTGAAAGAAAGTAAAGGTTGGGGCCGTCTTGGAGGCGAGTATCAAGAGCGGAGGTGATGCCATCCGGTCTCAAGAACGCCGGTGCCATGTATCAGAGGGCTATGGTGACTTTGTTTCATGATATGATTCATCATGAAATCGAATGCTATGTTGATGACATGATAGTAAAGTCCCAAACAGGAGAGGGGCATCTGGTAGACCGGGGCAAGATGTTTGACTGGTTGAGACGATTCAAACGGAGGTTGAATTCGAATAAGTGCGCTTTCGGAGTGCAGTCCGGTAGGTTGCCAAGGCTTATGGTGAGCGAAAAAAAGAAATCAAGGTTGATCCTGCTAAGAAAAAAAAGAAAAAAAGTAAAACAATACAAGAAATGCCTGAACCGAGAACAGAAAAAGAAGGTTCGTGGTTTCCTAGATGGGTTGAACTGCAGTTTACGGTTCATATCCCATCTAACAGCCATGTGTGAACCCATATTCAAGTTGTTGAAAAAAAAAAGATCAAACGGTCAGGTGGAATGACGATTGCCAAGTGGCATTTGAAAAAAAATAAAAGAATAGTTGCAGGAGCCTCTGATTCTGATGCCTCCCGTGGAGGGACGACCATTAATTCCGTACTTGACAACCCTCGAGGGGTCTATAAGGTGTGTACTGGGGCAGCATGACGAGTCTGGTCGAAAAGAGCATGCAATTTACCTTAGCAAAAAGTTTACCGACTGTGAAACAATATATTCACTGCTCGAGAAAACTTGTTGTACTTTGGCATAGGCTGCTCGCCGACTGAGACAGTATATGCTGGTTCATACCACTTTGTGGATTTCCAAGATGGATCTGATCAAGTACATATTTGAGAAGCCAGCATTGACCGAACGGGTTGCGAGATGGTAAATGATTTTGACTAAGAAAGCAATCAAGGGGAGTGTACTGTCTGATTACCTCGCCCAGAAACCCATTGAGGATTATTAACCGATGATGTTTGATTTCCCTGATGAGGACATCGAGGTTCTCAAATCGAAAGATTGTGAGGAACCGATCCCGGAGGAGGGGCCTGACCCTGAATCCGAACGGATTCTGATGTCTGATGGGGCCGTTGTTGAGAATGATAGTGGAGTTGGTGCTGTTTTCGTTACGCCGAAGGGATCCCCACATTCCTTGTGCTGTCCGGCTAACATTTGAATGCACCGACAATGTGGCAAGTATGAAGCTTATATCCTGGGTATCGTACCTCGGTGCGTCTACTGGGGCAACGCTTGCCTCACTCGTATGGGATGGAAGTCGTCCTACCGGTTGAGGTTCAGATTCCCTCTTTGAGAGTCCTGATGGACGTAAAATTGCAAGAGGCTGAATGGGTAAGGACTCGGTACGAAGAGTTGAGCCTAATTGAGGAAAAGAGGCTGGCAACCGTTTGTCATGGGCAGTTATGCCAACAGCGAATGAAACGTGCGGACTGAAAAGAGCGACCTCGTGCGTACCACGTAGGAGAGGTGGTGTTGAAAAGGATCCTTCATCCTCAGAACGATCGTAGGGGCAAGTGGACACCCAGTCATGAATGCCCATTCGTGGTCGAGAAGGTTTTCTCTAGTGGAGCCTTGTTGTTGACGACCATGGATGGCGAGGATTTTCCGTCCCCTATGAATGCGGACGCAGTTAAAAAATACTTCGTATAAAGAGACCTGCTGGACGAAAAGAATAAAATAGTCCAGGAAAAAAGGGGCATCCCGGCGAACCGAAAAAAAATGAGAAAAGGTTCGGGAAAAAATTAGAGATAAAAAGAAAAAATTGTACACCCGGCAAGTCGAAAACCCCACAAGGGCGGCTTGGGCAAAAAAGGGTATCCCGGTGGACTAAAAACCCGAAAGGGCGGTCCAGGAAAAAGAGGGATTGAAACGAACAACTGCGTCTGACATGATCGTTTGTACTTTGGATATGACATGGATAATCCCCGGTAGGGAGCAGTCGGAAGCGTCTTGTTCAGAAGACAGAAAGCACGGAGAGTCTTGAGGACATATGGGGTGTAACCGAGTTGGAACTCGGTGAGATCACGGGTTCACATTGCCATTAGGATAGATTTTTCCTTTTGTGCGCAATTACCTCTTTTCAGGAATTGCTTCCTGTGTACTGCTCAGTTTTTGAGTCACTTTTTCAATCAATAAAATGCATATTCAGTCAAATAATTTTGTTTTTGTTTTCATTACCGCTTTGATTTCAAAAACATCCAGTTATTTTTGATAAAGAATATTTGCATTTTGAGACATACAGGTCCCTTCCAATGCATGTTTATAAGATTGAAAATTTGAAATCTTATTCGGAAGGTGGAGTGACCCAAGTGTTGAAATTTTGGCACGCCTGGGGCACATTTTTGTCTAATGATCTCTTTTGCAGGTGTTGTTAGATATTTTCACTCACTTGCAGGTTGTAATGTGAAGCTTTGTGACAAAGGATCCCCGTGGAGTCCAGTTAGGGACAAGGGATCGAAGAGTGGTGAAAAGACGACGAAAGACGTGCGACGATCCTGGAGGATTAATCAAGAAGACTCTTCAAAGTCTGAGGACTGGAAAGTTTGTACGAATCTAAGGAGTTCGATCTCCGTAGAGTACGGAGAAGTTGAGAATACAAGGTGATGAATCAGAAAAGTCCATACGAGTCTGGGAGCTCTCAAAAGTGGAAAGCTGACATTGGATTTAGATGGTGGATACCAGGGTTCGACGGGTCGACGGGTGTTCCGTGCCAGACTTTCCTTATTTCCCCTAGCAGGGTCGAGATTGTTATCTCCCCAGCAGGTTTGAGATCGGGATTTCCTCAGCAGCCAGGCCTGAAGGTTGCTATTTCCCCGGCGGAGGTGTCTGTTGGTAGTTGTTTCCCCTAGCATGGTGGAGCTTGTTGGTTCCCCAGCAAGTCGAAGATTGTTGTTTTCCCCGCAGAGTGTGTTGGTGGTTTCTTCCTTAGCGAAATCCCCAAGCGGATCAAGTTCAGTGGAGGTCATCCCTGGTGAGGGTTGTCCTTTCCCCAGCAGGGTGGAGGTTGGAGTGGTATCGAGTTCCTCAGCAGAGTGCCTCGAGCTCCCCAGTAGTGTCCCTGAGGGGGACACTTTTTATGCATTCATCATTTAGATAAGTATGACATATTGCATAGTTCATTGCGTAGCATTTCCATGATTATGGAGCATTACGCTGAAACTAATCATGCATAAGCATTGCATCCGCATGAGCTAGTCTCAAGCCGTGGTTACCGTTTGAGATTTGGTTTCGCCAGTTGGTGAAGATGCTACTCAAGTCGTGGTTACCATTTGAGGTGTGATTTCACTGGTTGGAAGATCAGCATCAGCATTGCAGGCATCAGTTACTCAAGCCGTGGTTACCGTTTGAGAATTGATTTCGTTGGATGGTGGAGATGTTACTCCGAGGAGTTTATCATCGTGACATCGCCAACGGTATTCCCCAGTAGTGCGATACTGGAGGAGATTTCTTCGTGCGAGATGGAAATTTGAAGATGTTACTCTGAGGAGCTTAACATCATGACGTTGGGTCAACGGTATTCCCCAATAGTGCGATACTGAAGGAGATTTCTGTCGTGCGAGATGGAAATTTGAAGATGTTACTCTGAGGAGTTTAGCATCGTGACGTTGGGTCAATGGTATTCCCCAGTAGTGCGATACTAGAGAAGATTTCTGTCGTGCGAGATGGAAATTTGAAGATGTTACTCTGAGGAGTTTAGCATCGTGACGTTGGGTCAACTGTATTCCCCAGTAGTGCGATACTGGAGGAGGTTTCCGTCGTGCGAGATGGAAGTTGGAAGATGTTACTCTGAGGAGTTTAGCATCATGACGTTAGAGCAACAGTGTTCCCCAGTAGCGCGATATTGGAGGAAAATTTTCCGTCGGGCAAAAATGGAAATGAAAATCAGAGAATGTTACGCGATCAGCGCGAAGGTCGGGGTTCAAATGTGGTGATCCGGGATCATCCGCGTGGAAGAAACATATTTGTTATGAGGTTCAAAAAAAAATCAAGCAGAAAGTTGTGGTGTTCAAGGAAAGAAAAAAAAGATTATTTCCCATCAGAGCGCAAATTGTTCGTCTGTTCTTGGTATTCAATCACTCTTCACCCTGATCATCTGAAAGCCGAGGCTATTCATATCGACAGGTTCACAGTGGATTGAATAGGGGCAGCTGTAACACCTCAAAATTTGCCCTCCTCTTTTGGGGACTAGCTCAGCATATTGCATTTCATGTTTTAGGACATTAGGCATTTGCACATTGCATATCATGTGGAAATAATGAAGTCATCCTCCAAAGTCTTTCTCAGGAGATAGAGAGGTTGAGATATTCAAGCCTGAGGGTCTTGTTGAATTAATCACTAGCCATCTGAGGGTTTGTGCTTCAATTAGGGTTTTCTTGGTCCTTCAAAGAGGTTGAGCATTATCTTGATTGCAAGGGTACATCATCATCATCATGGTTATGTCATCCTCAAAGGTTTCAGAATTCATGCTCAGGTTCCTTGGGATTAGGGTTTTGACCTCTGGTCAACCCTAATCAGTTGCATTCTTTCAGTCAGGGATCTTTAAAGAAATGAGGCATTCCATTGAGAGGGAGATCATATGTTTATTATGTTGAGCTTACAAGAGCTAGGGGTTCATTTTGGAGCCAATTCCTCAAGTGGTTGAGGCTCAAGCTGATCAGAGCATTTCCAAGTCATCTGTGAACCAGAAAGTCAACAGAAAGTCAACTGAGGGCTAGGAGGTGGAGAAATGAGTTTCAACATCTCATTCATGTTCAAAAGAGGTTTATTAATCATGTCAAATGCATATCTTGAAGAATTTGAGGTCAGATCAAAAGTTTCCAAAAAAAGAAAATGACCTGTAATTGAAAGTTTCCAAAAATGGAAAGTTTTTGATTCAAATGCAACTTGATTTTACATCATCAAAGAAGCTTCAAATGAAATTGTGTCCAACATGAAATTTGAAGATCTCTCTCTCTCTCATTTCCAAAAAGTCCAAGATCATGAGCATCTGATGAATGGTTGAGGAGATATGGTCCAATCATTGCCAAGTGTACATGGAACTTCAAAAGGGCATAACTTTTGATTCATAACTCCAAATTTGGTGGTTCTTTTTGCATTTTGCTTCTCATGACATGTAGTTTCCAAAATATCCATCACATTGCATGAAATTTGAACATATGATCATTTGCTTATTCATGAAGATTTTGGAGGGAAAATCATAAATTTAAAATTGGTGCATCATGAGAACTTTTTGCCATTGCCAATGTGTTTAAAAAATGATTTTGAGTGACTTTGATCAAGCACATGGCACTGTTCACGTCCATTTACTACATGCACCATGCAAATTTTCAATTTTTGCCATACACCTTGTTTTCACTTAATTTCAACTTAACTTTGCTTAATTTTGATTAAGAGTGGATTAGCACATCATATATATAGATAATTGTAACAGAATTTGGGAGAATGCTAGATCTAGATCTCAAAATTCTCTCTCCCTCCAAAATTTTCTTCTAAGCAAAATTCAAATTTCTTCAACATAGCAACTGGTTTTTATTGAAGATTCATGATCAGTGAGTGTGATTGAGTGTGAATCCAACATTTGTTTGAAGAATTAGAGCCATAATCGAGCAGTTGAAGTTCAAGAACATTGCCATGGAAGTTGATTGGTGAGCTAGATCTACACGTTTCCAAGCTTCAAATTCTTCATCAATCATCATAACAAGTATTCTGGAGCTGATTTGGACCATTACAAGGCCTTGGATCGTGCGTTTTCAAGGACTGCTCTTCAAGAGGTCATATTTTCGAGCTTCTTAATTCACTGTTTTGTATGCATAATCTTGTAGATCTCTCTTCTCTGAGCAATCTGATATGAATTTTGTGTGATTTCGTGCAATATTGAGTGAGTTATGTGTGTTTGAAGTTTTGCATTCAAAAATGTTTTGCATCGATTCTCTTTGATCTTGATGAATTGAGCTTAGATTTTAGTTGATCTGTGTTCTCCATTGAAAGAGCTTCATGATGATATAAGATTTTTAGAATTCTGGAAAATTCTGGAAATTTGGCTTTGATGTTCATACTGTTCATCTTCATCTTCGTGAGGAAGATGAAGATCTTCATCGTAGCGACGGCCTAGCGTCCGCCTTTCCGTCGCTAGTGGCGCGCTAGGGTTTTGGCTCAAAACGATGTCGTTTCAGGTTGGCGCGCGCTCATTTTGAATTGCTACCGAGTTCGAACCTTGCCTGCGCCAATTTTCAAATTCATTCACATTTTTATCCATTTCCCTCCTTAATTTCCATATATGATCATTTTGATTTCAATTATTTTTTTCAACTTAGAAAAATCATAACAATTTGAAAATGCTCCAAATAATCCCCAATTTTTTGCTAAATGATCCTTATGATGTCTACTTTTTTTTGGTGTAATCTCCTAATTTTTACCATGGCTGGATTTTGAATTGTGTTAGAATGATTGAACATATGTGCTTTTATGACCTTGCCTTGCTCATCTTATTGTGAAATGCTTGATTTTAATCCAATGGACATGAAATTTTGCATGATGATTCTTGACATGTTAATGGATGTTTGAGGCTTGGTTTGGTATTTTTATCATTTTCCATTTCTATTTTACACACATGTTTGTATGGTGTGACAATTTGTGTCACACATTTGGTTGTTCAACTTGTGCAATTTAATTTCCATACCAAATGATCTTTGATGCTTCTGATTTTTTTTGTGATGATCATGTTTGATGTGTTTAATGTTCATGAATGTTTTCAGAATTATTTGAATCATTTCTGTTTTGATTTGGAATTTTCATTCTCAATGTCCAAATGTATGCCTTGAATGTGTCTTTGACTTCTCTTGCACATAAAATGAACTTGCTTATTGATTTTGGTTTGGTCCTTTTTAGGACTTGTTCTTGATTGATTAAATATGATTCATGTTGAATATAAAGTTATGTTTTGGCTTTTTGATCCACTTTTGACCCTAGGCTTTGACCTAGTGGTTTGGACTTACATTTTGAGTTGTGAATTTCAGGTTCAAGTATGCATCTCCATGATTGATGTTGCTCCTTCATTTGAGCTTGGTCATTTGTTCTTGTTGGCTAACATTTGTTTGTTTTATAGGCTTTGATGATAATTCACTTGAGTGTTTGCCTTATGGCTTACTCATTGTGCATATTGGATTGTCTGTTTGTTGTTGACTGTTGTCTGATTGTCTGAACACTGTACTGATTTGTTTAGTTGTTTACACAGGTACCTAAGTTGCTTTAAGTTCATTTGGACTTTGCTTTGCTTGGCTTGTGGTTGGCATACCACTTAGATAATGACCCCTAGCTCCATGTAGTCTGGAAGACCTGTCATGTTACTTTGGCAGACACCTGTCTGAAGCCCTCCTTAAGAAGCAATGTTTGTGCTTGTTTATCTTTGTGCCTTGTACATATAAAGACCTCCTAAGTGAAGAGGCATTGGCAGATAAAAGGGATGTGCAATCCATCCCCTGCTATTCAGTTGTGTCTTTCATCTTGCTCACACCATGTGTTGATGCACTTTGAATAAAAACCCAAAATCTTGTTGTGTCAGTCAGGTGGAATAGAGTCCCATATTCTGGACTCCCACACCTTCATTGTTTCAAGCTCTCCCAGGCCAGGGATAAGAGCTCTGAGGTCTGATCCTCATTTCCCATGTCATATGCTTCACCCTAACTCTCAATGTTAGGGTTAAGAGCAAACAACACCCCTTTCCAGTTGGCTTGTTTGTCGAGGTTGATTTGACCCCTTGACTAAAGCCCAACCATTTTGTGTGAGCCTTCTTGTTTGCATATAGTGCGTGATACCTGTTCACTCGTTTGCTTACTTGCTGTGTTTTCAACTTGCTGCCTGTGCGAGTTAGGATCGGTTAGAAACCTCAACCTAGGACTATTGTGGATTACATGACAACTATTAGGCTCGAGTCAGTCTCCCTTTTATTTTGTTATTTCCCAGGTCTCTGGTTAGGAGAAAGTTTCTCCCCTGTTGAGGGGAACTACGTTGCCCTGATTCTCATACCAGATGAGGTACGTAGGCAGGAGATCGTGCGAGATCTCTCCGGGCACCCTTTTCCTTTTTTGTGTATGTTTGCTTGACGGCTAGCAGGCTCGAGTACCAGACTCCCTGTTAGCTTATTTGTTCAACTTTTTTGTTGCTTTTGACGACTCAGCGTCCGATTAACCTCTTGTTTGCTTGGAGTCTGACGTAAGTCTAGCGATTGGCAGTCGGTTTCCTGTGTTTGTTTGTGTGGAGTCTGATGTAAGTCCAACGATTGGCATTCGGTTTCCCGTTGGTGTTTGTGTGCTTGGAGTCTGATGTAAGTCCAGCGATTGGCATTCGGTTTCCTTGTTTGTATCTGTTGTTTGGAGTCGGACATAAGTCCATTGATTGGCAGTCCATTTCCGCTTGTATGTTTCTTTTGACGTCTCAGCGTCTGTGCGTGTGTTTTGTTTCGGCTACGGTAGCTCTGATTCTCATTCCAGATGAGATACGTAGGCATAGGATGCGACATCCTAGCGAGCCCGTTCCCCTTATCCCCGAACTACGTCGACTCTGATGTTTGTTTCTGACAAACTACGTAGGCCCAGGATGCGATATCCTGCCGAGTCCTCTTCCTCCATCCTCTCCCGCCTGTTTATTCCAGTGTGTGTGCATTCTTTGAGCAGTTATTTAGCAACCTTATTCTTTCTTTTCTGAGCGTGGATCCCGTCGAGTACGACGGACGTGAGGGGTGTTAATACCTTCCCCTTGCGTAACCGACTCCCGATCCTTGTAATCTTCGGTCGTAAGACCATTTCCTTTCCAGGTTTACTTCGAGCGTTTCCTTTCCCTCCTTTGGGATAAATAACGCACGGTGGCGGCTCTGTTTGTTTGTTTTTCCCGCCGGTTGTTTTTCGCGGATGCGACACTTCCTAACTATCCTCTTCCGCTTGGTAGATGGGGAGTTCAAAGTTATAGGAAGTAGTGGGATCACTGAATTCAACTGGTTTATTGATTATTCTGCATGTTTTTTTTAATGATGGTTTTTTTAGAAAAATGGAAATAAAATGCAAAAGAATTAAAAATATTTTTGTAGTTTTTGAAAGGATTTCCATTTTATGGAAAGAAAAACAAATGAATGAACGATAAGAATTTGAACAAAATGCTCTTTATTTGTCATAATGATTTTGAAATTTAAAGGGGCCCTACAAATGATCCATTAGCCTTGGGCAGAGCTAAGGATTTTCAAAAACAAAGGGAAACACAATTACTTTGACACAGGAAAAACTTCTGGAATCTCAACTGCTTCCCAATTTGTCAAGGCTGCTTCACACCGGTATATCAGATTTGATGCTTCTCCATCTTCAGTGTCATCTTCAACTACACCAACCTGATCTCCATGGATAAATCCTGTGCTCAGGAAAACTTCTTGTATGCTCCGCGCGCGGTCCTTTGCAGGGACCAGGGCTCCTCCATTAGCAGAAGGCTTGTACCCCAAACCAAAACGATCATTTTTCTCGCTGACGTTGATGACTTGCCCCCAATCTGCAGGACCTCCACTTTCAACAGCTGACCTTGCACTATTCAAAGAGGCGAACGACAAACTGGTTTTCTCAATAGGATCCTTCACCTCAGCAAGTGTGGCATTGGATATTTCAAGTGCTTGGAAAGAGGTCTCTAAGGCATCCTCATCAGCCTCGGTATAACGGAAAGAGGAGAGTTGACTGATGATAAAATCTTCTTCACCCGAGATGATGACGAGCTTGTCATCGCCAACAAACTTCATTTTTTGATGCAAAGTAGAAGTCACTGCCCCAGCAACATGTATCCATGGACGTCCCAAAAGGCAGCTGTAAGCGGGATTTATGTCCATGACTTGGAAATTGATGGGGAATACATGCGGTCCGATCTGGATTGGTAGCTCTACCTCCCCAACTACTGTCCTTCGAGAACCATCAAATGCTTTTACCACACGTGCACTAGGTTTCAATTCCGAACCTTGGTAAGATAATTTAGCAA
The DNA here is from genome assembly GCF_024323335.1 of Lathyrus oleraceus. Classification (NCBI taxonomy): domain Eukaryota; kingdom Viridiplantae; phylum Streptophyta; class Magnoliopsida; order Fabales; family Fabaceae; genus Lathyrus; species Lathyrus oleraceus. The sequence continues at coordinate 233,253,106 of NC_066583.1, read as the reverse complement.
ATGCCCTCTTTGGTAGAACATTGAGGGACGATCCAGTGTCAACTAAAACCCTGGCCAGAGCATCTTCTTGGCACTTTATGGATACATGTAAGGCGCGGTTGTGATTCTTCCCTTCCTTGGGTAGCTCTTCATTGCTGAAACTTAGAGTGTTGCAGGCTGTGATATTGGCGACCATCCCATCAAATTGGCCAACCGTTATATCTTGGGTAACATGAGCTTGAGCAAGCACTTTCAGTAGAGCCTCCCTATGAGCTTCGGAATTTAGAAGCAAAGACAAGATAGATATTTTTGACGGTGTCTGATGTAACTGATCAACTATCTTGTAGTCGCTTTTCTTTATTATTCTTAGAAGTTCACTTGTTTCATCTGCTTGCACTGTCGGCTGTGTCCCTCCATATACTCTGGGGTAGGATTCGCAGTTGTAGTTTCCCTTGTTGGTTCTTGAGGGTTTATATTAATATTGGGAGTATAAATCTGACTGCTGCGGGTCATCCTGCTCGTCCTTGTGATGTTTGTGATATTGGTGTCAACATTCTCCAAGCCTTTCTCACTTTCAGCAGCTTTGGGTTTTTCATCTACCACTCCATCTACCACAGTTATGTCATATTTCTAGGGTACCGCCTTGGTGCTTTCAAAAGGAAATGGGGTAGGCATACAAACTACCACGGGTGATGGATGTACAACATCTTTTCTGTGATAAGTTATCTCAAACGGTTCTGGTAGATTGAAAACGGGTTCAATGACTGAAACTTCGTCGTTTGTTGTAGGACCACAAACTTGCAAAACACCTTGATCCATCAAGTTTTGAATATCAGTTTGTACCACTTTACATCCCCTTGGATGAACGACACATTCTTCACAATTGTCGTGGCGTGTATTAATCAAACTAGCTCCCACCAATCTTGCATGAAGTGCTAGCAACGGAGTTTTAACATTTTCAACGTTTTTGATTATACAAACATCAGGAGCATCCTCGATGGCATTAACATCACCATGCGCCGACAGAGGGTTACTTTTTACGTTGGGTCCGATATCTCGAAATGAAAGAATCTTCTTCTCAACCAACTCTCGCACAATATGCTTCAAAGCATAACATCCCTCTAAATCATGTCCAGGGGCACCCTCATGGAAAGGGCAATGGGCATCTGGATTGTACCATGGAGGTAAGGGATTTGGTGGAGGACCCAAAGGTCTGGGAGTCACCAACCCTTTTTGCAATAACGATGGGTACAACTCAGTGTACGTCATAGGGATTGAAGCGAAAGGGAGTCTACCTCTTTGTACCCTATTTTGATTTGGAAGATTTTGTAGATATGGAGCCTGTGCCCTTGACTATTGATAAGCAAGTGGCGTGGGTGCTTGCTAGTATACTGGTGCTTGTTGAATAGGTTGATAGACAGGAGCTTGTGACTGGTTGAAATTTGGTGTGACTGCTGCCACATACGGTTGTTCAACATACTGCACTGGATAAGTTGGTTGTTGCTGAGCAAATTGATGTTGCTTCTTCCATGAATGACTCCTCCTTTGACTGGTTGACACTGCATTTGTTTCACCCTCTTTCTTTCTTTGAAAACTTCCGGGAAACTTTTTGACATTATTACCAGATGTTTCAGAGGTGGTTATCATTTTTCCATTCTTCAATCCAAGCTCGACCTTTATGCCCACGACAACCAAGTCAGAGAAGCTTGCCGATACACTACTCACCATCCTTTCATAGAACATAGGTTTTACTGTATCCATGAACCAATCTACTAACTCCTTCTCAGCAAGGGGTGGTTCGACTTGCGAGGCCACTTCCTTCCATCGTTGTGCATATTCCTTAAAAGACTCATTATCTTTCTGGGACATGCTGAGCAATTGCCTCCTATCTGGGGCCATATCCATGTTATACTTATAATGTTGGATGAAAGTGTCAGATAAGTCTTGGAAACAACGAATTCTACTTTGATCAAGGCTTAAGTACCACTTAGAGGGAGCACCCCTCAAGCTATCTTTGAAGCAATGTATCATTAGTTTATCGTCCTCTACGTGCGCAGCCATTTTTCGATAGTACATAATAAGGTGACTTTTAGGACACGAGTGGCCCTCATACCTATCGAAATCTGGGGTCTTGAACTTCACAGGAATCACAAGACCTGACATTAAGCACATCTCCTTAGCAGCAGCACCAAAAACTTGGTCACCTTCCATAGCCCTTAACCTTTTTTCAAGAATCTGGAAATTCTCTTTCATCCCTCTTATGTCTTCCTGTCTTTCATCATCTTCGTCCGAAAAGTCCGGAGCATGTTCTTGATCCTCAAAGTAAGGTTACACATGTGCACGAACGAGAGGTGGTGTGAACGTGTGGACCACTGGATGAGTTTCATTGATAGTTGGTAAAGGAGCCGTCTGCTGAGTGGATTGTGAAAAACCAGGGGCGCCTCCAACTGGAGGTGTGAAACCAGGAGGTAAACCATAGGCTGGCCAAGTGGTCGGTACTGTCCTTGCAGGTTGGGGTTCAATCGTAGGACCGGTGATTTCTGAAATGACCGTCGTTTGGGTGTCCAACTTGGCCCTAATGACTTGTAGTATCTCCATGACTTGACCCATGTTTCCTCTTAGGTCTTCGAGTTCTGAGCTTACTCTCTCCAATTCTTGTTCTTGATCTGCCATTCTTTGACGAGCGCTGGCTCTGGTGTTGTAGTGGTGTTGAGGACTCAGTGCGTAACAACTGATAGAGAAAACAGAATGAGCTTTTATTTATTTATATGGAGAATGCATGAATGTATGTATGAATGCATTTTATGTTTATTTATTTTTTAGGGATTCTTATAAACTTTGCAGTTGTTGAGCATGCACTTTGAAAGTAATGTGAACAGAAACAGAAAACAATAGTCAGAAGCTGACGTAAAAATTCAATACCCATTCATTCAATGAAGCCAAAGAGTACGAAGTATACAGTCAAAGTGGGTACAAAAAATTAAGCCAAATACAAAAATTGGAAATAACACGAAGCAAACAACTTAAAGAGTCTTCTTAGCAACTCGCTCTTTGTGGGCCTTCAATTCTTCTTTGAATCTTCGCATCATCCTTTCGCAAAGCAAAACAAGGTCACGAGCCGAAGGATGAGTGTTATTTTCATCCATGTCCTCTAGAGCATTTTTTAATTTCCATGGTAAGTCTATGGCCACGCCATTACAAAACTCTATGAGGTTAGCCAACTTCGTACGGTATGCATCAACACTTGCCTGCAGAAGGTTGATGGTGCATTCATACTCATCCAATATCTCATTCAAATGCTTCCTATGATTTAGCCAACCCATGCTTTGGCTCTTCAGAGACTCATATTGTTCCTTCCAATAACTAGCTAGCTCCTTGTTGGTATTCAACTTATCACACTTCTCTTCCCAGGCTTTAGGACATATTTGAGAGGCTCTTTGGGCTTGTTCCTTAAGACGTCTTTCACGCACCACTTCAGCTTCGGAGCTTCGAAGTTTCTCCTTCAGTTCTTGTATTTGGGCTTCAAGCTCCTCCTTTACCTCCTTCTTTTTCTTAGTGGCTAGGTCCCACCAATGCTTCCACTCTTGTCCAACTCTTTTAGCCTTAGCTAACTCATGATGGAGTGAACCTAATCCACTATCAGCCTGATCTAGGCACTCCAAGACTTTTTCCTTGAGATCTTTCTCAATTTTGTTCTTCTTACGTCTCTCCTCCAAAAGTTCCTTCCTTTGGTTACTCTTCCTTTTGAGAATCATATTTTTCCTAGTTTCTTTGTAGAGTTCAGATTGCAGATCATCTTTCTCCTTTCCAAGTTTAGCTACCATGGCTCGAAGTTCTTCCACCTCTTCAAGAGAAACAGGGACCGGTTCTGGTGAAGTAGACTTTAGAGGAATCTCTATAGAAAAAGGGAGCTTCACGACTTTGATCCTCTCCGAGACCCATTGCTGATAAGGAACCCTTGCTGTGTCATTCTTCTTTACTAATTATGTTCCTTTGGTATGCACCTTTTCCCAAGATCGAATGATCTTACGGAGGAGAAAAGGATAATTGGTTCCCATATCATTCAAAACCATCTCTTCTAACTCTTTATCATCGGGCTTCCTACGCATAGGGTATCCAAACTGTCGCAAAGTTAACATGGGGTTGTAGCTGATGCAACCTTTAGATCCTATTAGTGGTACATTTGGGAAAATACCATAACTGATAATGATTTCTTCAACATTCAGCTTATGTCGGTACCAAATGATATCCTTACTAGACAAAGACACCAGAGTTCTTGCCCATTCCCCATTGGACATTTCACTGATGTGAGCATTAGGCTTGAACACATATGAGATAAGCCAATTATAGAGCAATGGAAGGCAACATATTAACATTCCATTCTTCTTTTGATGTCGAGTATGCAAAGTATGAAAAGTGTCAGCTTGTAGTGGAGGAACCAAACTTTGTTTATCCTTCCAAACGGCCCAAAAGATACTTATGGCAGATGAATCTATAAAACCTTCATGGGTTGGGAACAATACTAGCCCATATATGAGAGGAGCTAGTATATTTGCCAATGCATCCCAATGATGTATCACAAACAACCTTTCTGCTTCTTCTTCTAGGTAAGCCCTCCAAAAACCAAAGAGATTCTCCATTTTCTTCCAATTAGCCAATGCATCAGATATGGGGATGTAAAGGGCAAGGGCTAGCATCTCTACCTCAGGTACCTGACCAATCCTATTATACGGTGTCCTTCCTTTCATAGAAAATCCCAAAAGCCGGTCGAATTCCTCCAAGGATGGAGTCAACTGAAAGTCTTGGAATAAGAAACTTCGAAGAGGAGGATCATAGAACTGAGCTAAAACAGTGATGGCTGGTGTTTGAACATCTACTGAGAGAAGATCCAAAATATGGCCAAACTTTCCTTGCAAAGTAACCCTGAAGCATGCGGGAAGTTCATTCAAAAGTCTTGATATGTTGGCGATATCTGGCATTTTGGCTTTGAATGGTAATGCTTTCCTTCTTTCTGAACCCATTACAAACTTTTTTTGCTAGTAACTGCGTATTCAAAAATTCCCTGAAAACAAAATTTTGTATGAGTGTCATGATGTTATGCAAATGATCATGAATGCATGGTATTTGGTTTTGGGATATCATAAGGTAACTCAAAACACCCTATTTGGTAGGCTTCTTAATAGATAGTTCTAAGTTGGTTACCCATGAACCCACTCACAGGATATTTTTTACGTTTTTGATAAGGTTCCCAGAGTCATGGACCATAATTGTATCAACATCATGCAACAGGCTAGCCGCTTTATGACAAGAGTGACGAAAGGTCTCTTCTGAGCGGGGTTTTCATGTTGGGTGCAACAAGGAGAGGCCCTTGGAGTCCAACATTACGCAACCACCAAAGCAGAAACTGGTTCTAAGAGGGGCTCCTAGAGTCATGGACCCTTTATGAATCAACGTCATGCAACAGGCTAGCTGTCTTATAACGAGATCTACAAACAGGTATACTCTAGGGGAGTCTTCATGCTAGGCACGCAAGGAGTGGCCCTTGGGGACTAACACTACACAACTTCCAATTCTAAACTTAGGTGTTCTCTCTTCTTTTTTCAAAGCTCGGGTGTAGAGCTTTATTCATGATATCAAAATCCCAACACCCACACATAGATATATATACAGATATAAAAATGCGATAAAACAGAGATAAAGAAAGCATATAACAAAAGAAGAAAAATAAACAAACAAAGCTAACACACATACGAAAACTTAACTGAACTAGGGTTGACTCACTTAGGGATGTTCGGCCCCAGCAGAGTCGCCATCTGTTGCACCTCGAAAAATGAGAACACGACTTAGCGAAGCGCAATCGCACGCTCGCATGATGGACTAAATAGAGTCGCCATCGAACTTTATTTATTCCTAAAAAGGAAAGGGGAAATATCGATAAAACCCAAGAAAGAACGACAATGATTATGGTCGTCCTCGAATCCTAGTTTCAGGAGTGCACGGTATACACCATGTTCCATTTCCATCTTTATTGAAAAAATGTTTAATAAAGATTAAGTATTTTGAATTTGATTGAGAAAGGGGTTTGAAGAAACCGCATTGACAATTTTAGATGATGGCGAGAGCTAAGATAGGTAAGGCATCCACCTTGAATCTTAATCTCATGAGTGCACGGTATACACCATGTTCCATTTCCATCTTTATTGAAAAAGTGTTAAGGTAGGAATCAAGTATTTTTTGAGTTTGAAAGACGAATATTTATAAGGACGAGACATAAGTCCTGAGATCAATAATTCAGGGTTCCACCGGAATGCTAGATTCCAATGGTCCTTTTTCATTCGAATTATTTAAGAAAATTATTTAATGGACAACGAACACCTAATAAGAATCAATTGTTCAAAGAGTTACGCCAGAATGCTTGATCCCAACGGCCCTTATTTAATCCAAGTTAATTAAAGTGTTTTAGGGACGAAAGAAAAGAATGAATGGTTAACCCAAAACGCGTGGCTCGAAATCAATCATTCGAGAGTTTCCACCAGAATGCTAGATTCCAATGGTCCTCTTCTTTCGAGTTTGTTTAAGAAAAGATTTTTGTAAGTTATAGTACGAAATTATAAAAGATTTAAATAAAACAGCAAGTATAAAAAATAAAACACATGGAGATATGTTACTCCCAAGTATCAAACCCATTCCACTAAAGGAAGTGAAATCGCTCTCTCTCCACTAGGCCACTTATGGTCATTTGTTACCTTAATAACAACTTGAATATATAAACAAGAATAGATTAAAATAAAAATTAAAATAAAAAAACTAGAATGAGATGGTCTGTTGGACTAATCAAAGCCCACACAAATGGTGAGAGGGATCCCAAAGATCAACCCTAGCCGCCTGGCTGTTGGGTGGGAATAACAGCACATTAATACCAGCAGACAAAAGTTAATGAAAGGTTGCATGGAAAAACCAACGGTCATTAAGTTCTAAACAGGTTTTAATTGCTTTTAAAATAAAATAAAAGAGGAAGAACTGGGAACGTGAAACAAAGCTTCACAAAGACTCGTTCATCTTCCTCAAGAAGACGAACCCGTTCTCTCAGCCTTACCCAATCTCTCAACCTCTCGTACCATACCCTAAGTACAAACAAACCCGTGGCTCTAAAAAAATTAACAAAAAATGCTCACCTTTGTCACTTGTTCTTCAAACCTCTCCGCTTCGTCAATCGCCGGTGGAAGGAGGAGACGAATATTTCGGTGGAAGATTACTAGATTTTTTGCTACAGTAGCCGTCGAAAATTTTAGGGTTTTTCGTCGTGGTCGCTCCCTCACCTTTTTCTCCTCTCTCGCCTTTTATACTCACCATGTTAAGGTTTCAGATTCGGCTTATGGAGATCAAAAGGGTATCCCTTGGAAGTGCTTTAAGGTGCTTCAGCTTTGTCTGCCTCATTTGACGCTTAATCTTGAAAAGGTAATACTATCCATGCACTTTCTTACCTTGAATTTGTCCTAATCCTTTTTGGGTTATTTCTTAACTTTAACGCCTTGCTAATTAATTTGTTTTTACTGCAGTCAAAATCGGTGAAAGTTAAAACTTCAATTATCACAGAGATTTTTGATCGTGATTTGGGTTGAGTGAACTGAAACATGGTCTTTCATTATGCAGGGCAGCTTTAGTTTTTTTTTTTGAATCCAACTTCATTTGCCGTTTTGGTTTTGGCTTCCACCACTTCGGAACGAAAAGCATCAGCAGTTCCGCTATGTATATTTTTCTTAAAAGATATTGCCACATCTCACAATTTGATGTCGTTTTGCTGCAGGTAGTTTGTTCTCCATTTTGCGTTGAAAGGAATCGCACAGGTTGAAGAGTGCGTAGCGTTGCTCTTAACAGTGAAGGCGTTGATAAAGGCGTCAATTGAATCAAATAAGCATCATAGTGAATCCTCTCAACCGTATTACAATGATAAGTGCGATAATGATCCTGAGCAATAAGGATACATTGTCGACCCAATTTGTGGTGGTAAGGAATATAGAAGACACAACTACCATTAAGCTTCTACACATTCGGATATTAAGTTTTGATGAAGCAATATTAATTGATGCAAAATGTTGACAATGTTGCAGGATGTTGCTGGTGATTGCAGGTATCGGTTGTGGTTGGAGAGGCGAAAATTTTGGCATCCTGGTTTTCAATCCTGGAAGCCCTTGCAGCAAGAAGCATAACATGTTCCTTGTCCAAACCCTTTTCAAAGACCTCAATCAAGTTCTTATCAACACTCAGCTTGTGAAGTGTAAGTGTACCAGTCTTGTCACTGCAAAGTACATCCATACCAACCATTTCTTCAATAGCAGTCATTCGCTTGGTAATAGCTCCTTGCTGAAAGAGCCTGTGTGAACCAATGGCCATATTTACAAACAACACAGTGGGCATAGCAATAGGAATTCCTCCGATCAAAAGGACCAAAAGGTTGTCAATTCTGTTTCTGTACTTGCGGCGCTGAATTGGGTACATGACCACGATCTCAGCCAACATACCAACTGTAATGGAACAAGATACAGAAGTTTTCCAATTGCGGTAAGCACCTTTTGGAAATGTCCAACTTGGTTTGTACCTGTCATGTTGTCCCTGTGTCGTATCAGCAGTGAAAGAAGCATTGCCACAAAACTTATTTTCCACCTGACCATTTGGATGATCATTCAATGCATTGTTAGAACTTAAAGAGCAGCTATTTCCAATAACATTCGTCGCCACATTCTCCTCCTTAGAAATGACACCAGCATTCAGATTGGCAGAAGGTGTTGCCTGAGAAAATAGTGGAAGAATAGTAACTCCTGCATGGCCTCCTATGACAGGTACGTTCACATCGGCAACTGGAACTTTAGCTTTCCCAGCATAGAAAGTTTTTGGATTGATGTTTTTTGAAAAGGAGGTATGAATTGAATTAAGAAGAGCTCGTTGAAGCTTGAGAGGCGTCGACGTTTATTGCGAGGATGCTTTGTCGGGATCAAGGTAACTCAAAGTTGGAGTTCTCAACTGAGGAATAGCTACTGCTTTCGAAAACTGAAACTGGGTTGTAGGTGTGGCAATGGAATGCTGCCGACAGAATTTCAACGCTTGTGTATATGCTGCATCACAATGTTCACTAAGAGCGAAATTGAACACCATTTCTAATGACAGGTATGTTTCCTTCGTATCCCTTTTGTAAGAAACATTTAAGTCATTAATTTGTCGGTGTAATCCCCTCAGTATAAACATGATAAATTCTTCTTTCCTCAATCCTACAGCTCCATCGTGCTGTCAACCCAAGTATGATAGCATCGTGTAACCCCGTAATGTCAACCAGACCGCGATGTCTTCAAGTATTCAAAACAAAACTGCAGAAGTGATTTATCCGGTTCGTTTGGTGGTGAACTCTGCAGAACTCAATGTGTTTGCTGCTGCGCAGGAACTTGTTTTATGACATAGAATTCGTAGGAAGATCATTTTCCGTTGCGAAAGAAAGACCTTATTGGCGAAGGATGCACCGGTTGATGTTGTGGCTCACAACTTAATTTTTTGTAACTCTGTAGTTTTGTGACTTGTAATGGCCATAATGTTGATATGAATGAATAACTGGTAACGTTGCAAAGATCGAAAATGTATCCATTTCTACAGGTAAATACATTGTATAGTGTTGAGTTGTCCTGCATTCTATCTGGTCTGTTTAGATGCTGGCTATCAAGACCACATGATTCGAATTCTGTAGCTGATGTAGTTGCTTTACCAAAATATGCATGTGAATGCAATCTGTCTTGAAATTGGAGCGTTTCCACATACGTACGCAATGTCATTTATTTTTTCAAGAACGAATAATCCCTTGTAACAATAATACTTATGTGCTTTCTCCATTTACAAAGTCTGCATCTTGTATATACAATTGCATTTTCTCACAGAAGGATTGTAATAGGTGTAGCAGTTTTTCCATTTATGGCACTTGTGGCACTGCTTTGAATTCCGTCATGAAAAATAAAGAACTCTGTTTATGCTTGCAAACTCAATACGACTTCTAGAACATGGCTGCTGCAAAATCTCTGACCATTATTTTTATCACATTTTGATTTGGGTGTTAACTGTTTTTTTTCTTGTAAATTGAGTATGCTTTGGACAAACTTATGATTTGTAAAGAATATGACATTGTTGTGAATGGAAAAGTTAACGTCTCTCGTAGCAGGTCAAAAGAAACCTTTCCTTGTATCTTGTAGACTTCATGTATTCAAGTGGTGATATTTAAAGGTTACGAGTTAATCCACTTGCCATGGGAACGATGGTTGTGAGTGAGTGGATGTGGTAAAAATGAATGAAGTAATTAAAATATGAATGAGTATGCGTATGGATGAGCGGAAGCTTTTCCAATGTGAATGAAAAAATATGAATGCAAATTTGAACATGATATATAGAAATATGAGATGGAACATAGATGGAATCTCTTTGGATTAAGATCGAAAAGGAAAATGACGTTCTATGAGAGAGACAAAACATGGATTAAAATTAAACATGAGAATGAAAGTCATGACATTCCAACTGATTCTATTAAAATATATCAAACATCTAAATCCAAATAGAGAGGTAAAAATCTAATAGTCATGGAATGGCAAGTAGTGGCAATGTCTAAACAATCCGTGTAGGTGGATAGATTCATGACCAGATGAAATGGTCATGAGGAGGAAAGAAAATGAATGATTGATGGAAAAAATTTCAGGACCAAAATCAGGGTATGACAACCGGGATACCCATTTTTGCCTAAGTTGCCCTTTCAGGTTTTCAACTTACCGGGTGTACAATCTTTTCATTTTTTAATCCCTAACTTTTGCCCGAACCTTTTTTCATTTTCTTGGTTCGCCGGGATGCCCATTTTTTTTGCCTGGACTATTCTTTTTATCGTCCAGCGGGTCTATTTTATGCGAAGTATTTTTTAACTGCGTCTGAGTTCACAGGGGAAGTGAAGTTTTCACCATCCATAGTTGCAAGCATTAAGGCTCCACCATCAAAAACCTTGGTGACAATATACGGTCCATCATAGTTAGGAGTCCACTTGCCCCTATGATCTGTCTGAGGAGGAAGGATCCTTTTCAACACCAAATCTCCGACTTGGAAGCATCGAGGATGCACTTTCTGATCAAAGGCTCTCTTCATCCGACTTTGATACAACTGCCCATGACAAATGGCTGCCATTCGCTTCTCTTCGATAAGACTCAACTCATTGAACCTTGTCCGAACCCATTCAGCTTCGTCTAACTTGACATCCAGCAGGACTCTTAGAGAAGGAATCTCTACTTCAAAAGGTAGGACTGCTTCCATACCATACACAAAGGAGTAAGGGGTTGCCCCGGTCGATGTACGTACTGAAGTACGGTACCCATGCAAGGCGGAGGGTAGCATCTCATGCCAATCTCTATATGTAATGACCATCTTCTGCACAATCTTCTTTATGTTCTTATTTGCTGCCTCAACAACACCGTTCATCTTAGGACGATAAGGGGAAGAGTTGTGATGTTGAATGTTGAAGTTCTTGCACAACTCCTTCATCATTTTGTTATTGAGGTTAGAACCATTATCAGTAATGATTCTTTCAGGAATCCCATAATGACAAATGATTTCTTTCTTAATGAATCGGGTAACCAAATGTCTGGTGACCTTCGCAAATGACGCTGCTTCGACCCACTTGGTGAAATAGTCGATGGAAACCAGGATGAAGCGATGCCCATTGGAAGCAGTCGACTCAATCTTTCCAATCATATCAATGCCCCACATAGCAAACGGCCACGGCGAAGACATCACATTCAGAGGATTTGGCGGCACATGCACCTTATCAGCATAAATCTGGCATTTATGACACTTCCGAGCATATTTGAAACAATCAAATTCCATGGTCATCCAGTAATAACCCGCTCTCAACAATTTCTTAGCCATTGCATGTCCGCCGGCATGAGTACCGAAGGAGCCTTCATGAACTTCCTGCATTAACATGTCTGCTTCGTGTCTATCCACGCATCTGAGTAAAACCATGTCGAAGTTCCTCTTATACAGCACATCGTCTTTGTTCAAGAAGAAACTGCCTACCAATCTTCTCAAAGTCTTTCTATCATTGTTGGATGCCCCTGCAGGGTACTCTTGATTCTTCAGAAAGCACTTGATGTCGTGATACCAGGGCTTGTCATCAACTACCAGTTCAGCAGCAAACACATACGCGGCCCTATCAAGGCGCATAACATCAATCATGGGAACATGGTTCCACCGAATCACCTTGATCATGGAGGATAGAGTAGCAAGAGCATCTGCCATCTGGTTCTCGTCACGAGGTATATGATACAGCCTTACTGTTATGAAGAAAGTCAACAGTCTTCTCGTGTAATCTCTATAGGGGACCAGATTAAGCTGGAGAGTATTCCAATCACCATTCACTTGATTGATCACTAGAGCTGAATCTCCGAAGATGTCCAGAGTCTTGATTCTCAAATCAATGGCTTGCTCGATACCCAAGATACAGGCTTCATACTCAGCTTCATTATTGGTGCACTCAAAAGTCAGACGAGTGGTGAAAGGCATGTGGGCACCTTTCAGAGTGGTAATGACAGCACCAATTCCACTTCCTTTGGAATTGACGGCCCCATCAAACATTAAAGTCCACTTTTCATCTGGATCAGGTCCCTCCTCAACAACTGGCTCTTCACAATCTTTCATCTTGAGGAACATGATGTCTTCATCTGGAAAATCAAACTTCATCGGCTCATAATCATCAATCGGCTGCTGAGCAAGATAGTCTGACAGAATACTCCCTTTGATGGCTTTCTGGGATGTATACTGGATGCCGTACTCTGTCAGTACCATTTGCCAACGAGCAACCCTTCCGGTGAGAGTTGGCTTCTCAAATATATACTTGACTGGATCCATTTTGGAGATCAGTAAGGTCGTGTGAGTCAGCATGTATTGTCTCAATCGCTTAGCAGCCCATGCACAACATGTCTTTTCAAGCATTGAGTATCTCGACTCGCAATCTGTGAACTTTTTACTCAGGTAGTAGATGGCATGCTCTTTCCTACCTGTCTCGTCGTGATGACCGAGAACACAACCCATGGAATTATCAAGTATTGTCAAATACATAATCAGCGGTCTCCCTGGGACTTGAGGCATAAGGATTGGAGGATTCTGCAAATACTCTTTTATCTTCTCGAAAGCCCTTTGGCAATCATCATTCCACCTGATAGCCTGATCCTTTCTTAACAATTTGAATATTGGCTCACACGTGGCTGTTAGGTGAGAGGTGAACCTCGCAATGTAGTTCAACCTTCCTAAGAAACCACGGACTTGTTTTTCTGTTCTTGGCTCACGCATTTCTTGTATCGCTTTCACTTTGGTCGGATCCACCTCAATCCCTTTTTCACTAACAATAAAACCCATCAGTTTTCCAGATCTCACCCTGAAAGTACACTTGTTCGGATTAAGCCTCAGCTTGAATTTCCTCAAACGCTCAAACAGTTTTTGCAAATTCACCAGATGTTCTTCTTCCGTCTGAGATTTGGCAATCATATCATCAACATAAACCTCGATTTCATGATGAATCATATCATGGAAAAGAGTTACCATAACTCGTTGATATGTTGCCCCAACATTTTTCAGACCAAACGGAATCACCTTGTAGCAGAAGGTGCCCCATGGGGTTATGAAAGTTGTCTTCTCCATGTCTTCTGGTGCCATTTTAATTTGATTATAGCCAGAAAAGCCATCCATGAAGAAGAATACCGAGAACTGAGCCGTGTTATCCACCAAAACGTCGATGTGAGGTAATGGGAAATCATCTTTAGGACTAGTTCCATTCAGATCCCGGTAGTCAACACACATCCGTACCTTTCCATCCTTTTTAGGTACTGGAACGATATTTGCAACCCATGACGGATAATTTGTAACCGCTAGAAACCCTGCATCCAACTGTTTTTGCACTTCTTCCTTTATCTTGACAACCATCTCTGGTCTTGTTCTTCCGAGCTTCTGCTTGATCGGAGGACAATCCTCTTTGAGAGGCAAACGGTGTACCATAATGTCCGTGTCAAGCCCTGGCATGTCCTGATAAGACCAAGCGAAGATGTCAACATACTCTTGCAGCAATTCAATCAGCCCCTTCTTCATATTATCTTCCAAAGAAGCCCATATCTTGATCTCTCTCTTGACGTCCTCGGTGCCGAGATTAATCACTTCAATAGACTCTTGATGCGGTTGAATGACCCTTTCCTCCTATTTTAATAACCTGGCAAGTTCTTCAGGGAGTTCACCGTCTTCATCACCCTCTTCTTCAGCTTGAAAGATTGGATTTTCAAAGTCGAAGCGAGCCATAGCAGAACTGTTATCAATAGGATCCGGTGATGTGCATCTGAATGAGTGATGGTATGTGCTTATGAGTGTGAAAAAGGAGTGAAAACTAAACAAAACATTGCCAAAAATATGTTTTTTTTTAAACTGCAAAAATAGAAAGACAGTGAACAAAATATTTGAATGCAAAAAGACGTCCTTTATTTATGATAAAAAAATGCAGGTATTCACATAGATGAGCCATATAATGAGTCATTACGCCCTGGGCGGACCGTAAGACTTGGATATGCATGAATAAACAAAGAAAATTACTCTTCAAGAAGAGTGACTCGGATAATCTCTTCAGAAGACCAGTTGCGGAGAACTTCACCCGGGACCCTTAGACGCACCCAATTGTCAATGTCGCAATCACTACCCCCATCTTCTTCGTTGATTGCAGAGATCTGGCCATACTGAATGATGCCAGCACTGGAGAAAGTAATCGGCCCCTGACGAGTCTTAACGTCATAGTCATACTCAAAAATCTTATTTATTGAAGTACAAACATCTGAAACATCGGAATCAAGTTCAACCAGTACATCAGAATCAAGCACCATGTTTGGAATATCAGCAACAGCATCAGAAAAATTAATCACATCAGCAGGAACAACATTTGTAAATTCTTCAGCATCTTCAGGAAAGAGAGGATCAACATCTGCATTCTCAACAACCCCTTCAACAACCCCTTCAACAGACCTTTGGGCAGATAAGTCTTCAGCTTGGAGGATACCATCGTCAAGCAAGGCCTGGATACCCTGCTGCAGCTTCACACAACCCCCACTCTGTGCAACACAACCCAAACAACCGCTCCCACAATCGGGGAAAACATCTGCCTTTAGCAAGTATTCTTTGATTTCTAACAGCGGAGTCTTCAGCTTCAACACCTCCTTGACTAACTTGACTTCTCCTTCAACCATGTTAACATTTTCTCTACCATGTTGCGGCATAGGATTGTTGACAACATTAGGAGCCGGCGCAAAGTTAATGGCATTTGAATCAATAAGGTCCTGAACTACGTGCTTAAAAGCTTTGCAGTTCTCAATAGTGTGGCCAGGTGCCCCAAAGTGGAAATTACACCTAGCATTGGCGTCATAACCCACTGGAAGCCTGCCAATGGGAGGAGCCAAAGTGCGTAATTGCGCAAGTTGCAAATGTTGAAGGTTGGGAAGCAATTGGGCATACGACATCGGAAGAGTGTCGAAACGCCTATCCATCATCCTTTGTCTCTGTTGATAAGCAGGTATGTTACCCTGTTGTTGTTGGTATCGATTTTGTTGACGTTGAGGTTGTTGTTGTTGAACTGGTGCTGCAGCCGGAATGGTCACAGCGGCAACATAAGGTTGTTGATGGTAATTCCGAAAACTGCTCCTTCGGTTACCTCTGCTCTAATAAGAAGACACAGCATTTGCATCCCCTTCTCTCCTCTTTTGTCCTCCTAAGAACGGCTTCTTTGACCCCGAAGATGATCCAACCCCATTTTGGATCTTACACGTCTTCAAGTAGTTCTCCACCCTCTCACCGGTAGAGACCACATCAGCAAAATTTGAGGCGTTGCAACCCACCAGACGCTCCAAATAAGATCCAGGCAGTGTGTTCATAAACATGTTGGCCATCTCTTTTTCCAACATCGGAGGCTGAACACGGGAAGCCAACTCTCTCCAGCGTTGAGCATACTCTTTGAAGCACTCGTTGCTCTTGAGAGACAGATTCTGGAGCTGAGTCCTGTCAGGTGCCATATCCGCATTATATTGATATTGCTTCACAAAGGCCTCAGCCAAGTCTCTCCAGCAGCGAATATGGGCTCTGTCCAGCCTCATATACCACTCCAAGGATGCCCCAGCTAGGTTGTCCTGGAAGAAGTACATGAGCAGCTTCTCATCATCAGAATACGCGATCATCTTGCGGAAGTAAGCTTGTACATGAGTCTTCGGGCAAGAGTTACCATTGCACCTATCAAACACGGAGACTTTGAATTTTGGTGGAACTCTCACGCCTGGGACCAGCCCCAAGTCAACAACATCCACACCAAGAGCATTCTGCCCTTCCACAACTTTCAACCCCTCTTCCAGTCTCCGAAACATAGGATCCATACCATGGCCCATGCCAAAGTCCTCCTGAAGCAGGGGGAATTGATCCTCCTGATCATCATGGATGGGTTGTTGACCAAGGTTGCCATGTGGGATTGGGATAGGCCCCGATCCATTGGGTCCATTAGCCTCTCCAGCGGGAGGATCAGCCACAACCTCCGGTTGAGTAGTAGGGGGATTCCCCTGTACCAACAATCTAATCTCCTGCTGTCCCTAAGCCACTCCTTGGACCACTTCCATGAACGGATTCATGCGAATCCTCATCTCAGCGAGCTCTACTTGTAAACCTTCCATTGCTCTCTGTTGATTCCTTCGGGTACCGTATCGGTGAATGCCTGAGTCAGCTATCCTAATAATGGAATACCAAACAAGATGAGAACACTGCGGCGGTACCTGTTATGCGAGACATGCTAATGAATATGCAAATGTAATGACATGTTTATCAATTTCAAAGGGTATTCTACCCCTTAATTCCAGTCTCACATTAGATAAACAGTGTAAGAAAACCCCGACTAGAATCAAGAAGAAGATATAAACCCCTAGGAATAGATAAACATGATGCATGCAATGCTTATGATTTAATTTTTATATCAGAGGAACTTTAGAGTCTTATTTGCAAATTTTGGAAATATTAAACGTTTATCACATACGGAAATATCACGTCAATTAATATTTGGAAATGTTTTTACGCCAAAGAATTACAGTCTTGGTAACCAAATACAATACAAGAGAGAAGGAAAATGAACATCCTATGGATCCCTAAAAGCAATCGTCCAAAGCCCTCGAGACCGGAAGATAAGCTGCACAAAGCCTCTTCACCTCCCTCTCATAGGCTGCCTCCATATCTGCCTTCTCTTTGGCGAGTCGATCATACTTCCTCTTCCAAAACTTGGAAGACTGAGGAAGTAGAGAAGTCAATGCGTCATCATGATCATCAATAACCTGGTGCTCGAGGAACTCTGTCAAAGCATCCTTCTCTCTGATCTGCTGAAGCAACTCCTCTCGTTCACGGATCCAAGCACGCGAACGGTCTTCATCTCTCAACTCCTCTACTCCTTCGCTAGGAAGGGTTGAAGGCCCAGCCACAACCAAAGGTGTGGGTCTTGGATACTCATAAGGCATGAGGTACTCGGAAGCTCTCCTCCTAAACCAAGAGGTATAGGGTTCCAAAGCGATACAGTTCTTCGGACCTAGCTCATTCCTTCCTTTCTTATGGATCTTGCGCCAAGCGCGGACCATCCCGCCCTTCAAGCCTTGGGGATCTTTACCCTCCTGAAAGAGCACACCCTCTAACAGAATGTTATTGGGTTTATCCTTTAGGGGGAACCCAAGCTGACGACGTGCCAAAATAGGGTTGTAGTTAATTCCACCGCATGTACCAAGAAGAGGTACATTGAAGAATTCACCACAAGAGTCGATAATCTGCACACCATCATATACACGGTTGTACCAAAAGATATCATCATTAGTGAGAGACATAGGTCTCGTGGACCACCGTAGACATCCTTTGTTCTCCTTGAAGGCGAGCGTCTGAGGCAAGTGCGAAATAAACCACTTGTACAACAGAGGCAAACAACACACAATGGTACCACCTCCCTTTGCATTCCTCATATGCAAAGAGAAATAAGTGTCACCCAACAGAGTAGGAACGGGATTAAGAGTAGAGAAAATCCTAATGGCGTTCACATCCACAAACTTGTCGATGTTGGGGAATAACACTAGCCCATAGATGAGAAGTACAAATATGGCCTCAAAGGCGTCCTCACTCATGGCCTTCCCAAACATAGTAGCTTGATCAATGAGGAAATCAGACGGGAGACCTTGAATTCCACCTTTGGTAGTCATATGAGCACCAATAATAGATTCATCTATACGCAACAGATCAGCAATCTCTTGAGAAGAAGGAACTCTCTCCAAGCCACTGAATGACAACTGGTCTAGGATAGGTATGCCCACAAGATAGGCATACTCCTCAAGCGTGGGCAAAAGCTGGAAATCCGGAAAAGTGAAGCAACGGTACAAGGGATCATAGAACTGCACGAACACACTCATTAGACCTTCATCCACTTGAGTAGCCAGAATAGACAGAAGCTTCCCATGACGAGCCTTGAATTCCAAGGGATCTAATACATAGGATGTCAAACTCCTTAACTCTTTCAAGTCGGGTTGTCTGAAACTGTACTTCTTTGTATTCCTTCTTTGCTTATCCATGTCTGAAAATTTGCAAATAGACCTCTTAAGTTCCTTGAAAGTTTTCTCATTGTTGATGATATGGATGTGTATGAATGCATGAATGCATGGATGCAACAATCACACTCAAGGATCAAGCAAATCACACCACACAAAGGTCATGGGATGGATCAAGTCATCCTTAATATCAATCATCCATTTTGGTGGATTATGGTTTACACCTTATCAACACCCAAGTTTCATTTATATTAAGGATACACAAGAACGGATCAACCATGAATCAAGGGTTTGTTACGAGTCGCGAGCATGGAGTCTTGGTTAAGAACCATCCAAAGGGAGTGTACTATGGTTAAACCTGGCAATCATGTTCTACAAGAGGTTCCCATAGTCATCATCCCATCTTTCGGATATTATCGGATAAACGACTACTCGTATTCCAAAAATATTCTCAAGAGAGACTCTTATGAGTGTAGTATCGCATAACAATCGTATCAAATCTTACACTTGAACGATCTTCGCACTACGTCCTAAAAATAGGCCAAGATGGGCGTGGTAAACTAAGGTCCTTGGCTTCTAAGGCATATATTGGAAAGAGTAATGCCTAACCACGACTACTCGTGTGACATTGTTGATCCCAACATAACCTCCACCAAGTGAATGGGATGGCAAGTCAACTTGCTAAGGAATAACTCCACACAAGTCAACAAGACTATGCCATTCTCCTATCCTAAGTGCACTCAAGTTCGGGTATAGAACTCATCTCACAAAGATCACCAAGCATACAAGGAATTAATATTCAAACAATTCAATCATTACATACAATACAGTAATCCCAAATTGCACAAAAATATGTCACAAAGCAATATACCATACAATACAACAAATATGAAAAGTAGGCAAAACCCACTAGGCAAATGATATATCCCCAGCAGAGTCGCCACTTTCTGTAGCGGGGTATTCGTTACCATTAGAGATATTGACTAAATCCAAGGTAAACCATACAAGTCGAGTCGCCACCACACTTCTATTTATCCAAAGGAATGGTTAGAAAGCGAACAAAAACCTAAAAGTTTTATCGAATCAAAAACTAGTAAAAATGTCAGAGATCTGGGTAAGGGGGTTGGTTATGCAATGGGAAGGTTTTAAGCACCCAAAATATCCTAGGTACTCCTAGGGAGCCCTTTTCATAAGTGTTGTTCTAGTCTAAAGGGTGTAGGTATATCTAAAGTACTATTTACTAAAAGGAAGGTTAAAAGAAAATGACTCGCAAGGATGTCGTATCCACTGCCTACGTATCTCATTTGAGTATGAGAATCAAAGTCTTTGTAGCTCGGCTACCTATGGGTTAAAGAGAAGTGTGCTCGGTAAGACGTCGCGTCTTATACCTACGTATCTCATATGGAATGAGAATTAGAGCAAAACGTAGTTCGGCTAACTAGGGGTTAAGGATTGCCATCTGAACATGGACTTACAAAAGAGGACACCAGCTGTGTCAAAGGAGGGTGGGTAGTGTGTTCAACGTCCTAGCAGTAGGTGTCGCAGCTTGCTGAATCGAGTCTTAGGCAGTTACCTCTTTGCAATAGAACGGACTGACATGCCACAAGATCGGAGACGCACGGAAGGTCTAAAAGTGGGGAAGCTCTACTCTAGATTTATCATGCAATATGGACCTATGTGTTAGGATTTACAAATAGGAACATCTACCTAATGTTAGCATGCAAAGAATAGGGGAATTCTACCTATGTTATCATACAAAGGGTTCTACCTAATGGGTGCTACCTAAACGGAACAAGAGTCGACGGATGGAGCGCAGAGAGGAGTTACGGATAAGGGTAGATGGTGATGCCGGAGGCAATCGACTTACAAGAGGATGGATGAATGCGTGCTGGTTCTGTTAAGTTTTGAAAATGATTACTCGACATTGGATCGAGCTTTTGATCTTATTTTGAAATGGTTATCGGATGTTCGTTTTAATTCTTGTATTAATAGGTGACTAAAGAAATAAAGAAATAAATATTATACATTTTATGGGAGAGGGGTACATTTGTTATGAATGGGGATTGTTCATGGCAAACAAACAATAAGAATATATGCCTCATACATCATACAAGTAGACAACAGTTATCAATCAGATCGGATAAATAAACAATATATAATCAAACCAAAGAATCAAATAATAGAGCATTTAAACAATGCATGGGAGTATGAACATGTTAAATAATCAAGCAATAGAAAGCATGAATGAGAGAAACAAGTATAAAAGATAACAGATGAATCAAACAAATGAAAATATACACACGAAGGGTCCACCGAATAATTTAATCAGGAAATGAGGTAAGGACCAAATAAAATCAAGGTAAAAGGCCTCTAATACATGGCATATGAGATGAACAAGGGAGGAACAAAAGATCTCTTCAATTGCCATAAGCATCCCTAAGTCAAACATCGATCATAAAGAAGTCAATTGAAAATTCAAGTCAACTTAAAAAATAACAAATAAATAGCAAATTAATCAAGAAAATTATGAAAAATTAAAATAAATGAGATGGGGTCAAGACATCATCATCCCCCAAAAATATTTTAAAATAACAAAAATAGGTACATAAATTAATTAAAATAAAACCGAAGTCAAATTAAAAGTCCACCAACCAAACTAGGTCAAAAATAAATCCAAAATAAATTGAAAATGTGAAATAAAATTCCAAGAAAAGGTCAGGTTGACCATGAGACAGTGGTCAAGCTTCATCCCAAAAATCAAATGCTAACAATAATTTTAAGTCATAAAAATAAAATCAATAAAAAAAGTGTGTTAAAATGGACCAGTTAGAATAAATAATTAAAATAAAATACTAATATTATAAAAAAACGAAAATAAAAGTTATATAAAATTAAATAAAACATTAAGAAAAGTGAAAAATATTTTTGGGTAATTTTATGGACGAAGAAAATATTTTAAATAAAAAAAAGAAATATGAACATGGAAGGATTAATGGTGATGAACATGGTAAGCAAGCGCAGATATATCAAAACATGGTCATGGAAGAGATGATTACCTAATGGAAAATAGAAGTGGAATGGAAGAGGAATAGAATCTGATATGGGATGAAACTTTGTCTCCTTGCCACGAAATTCCAATGCTCCTTTAGGGTTAGGGTTTCAGCTTCTTAAATAGGGTGGATTAGGTGTTCTCATGGGCTTTTTAATAAGTGATTTATCCATAAGAATAAAAGTGTGAAGTGAGGTGTAAAATGTTGTTATTTTGAGCCAAACTTAAGTGAATGGATTTCCAATGCATGGACAAAAGAGTTAAAAAATGTGACTGGTTTGTGCAGCATGCTTAGAAAATCTGATTGGGCCAGCCAGGCCCAAAATCTGCCTAGAAAATCAAGTCATGGTGCCCTCTTTAAATGAATGTATCTCTCAAACCATGGATCCAAATGAGATGATTCCAAAAGTATTTGAAAGAGTATATGGCAAGGTACAATTATTGTGAAGAAAGTATTTTCAAATAATGCCTTGAAGTGCAAGAAAACTGGCCAAGAAGTCTTGACAAATTTTGAAGATTTTGGACTTAGAAATTTTTCTAAGTGTCCTAAAAAAATGTCTCACTTTGACTAAGCATAACTTTCTCAATTCTAATCCAAATGAAGCAAACTTTATATCTCTAGAAAGCTTGAAACAATAGGAACAACTTTCATGTTGGAGAAATGTTCAAATGGAGCTTTTATCTTGATTCATAATGGGCTTAAAGTGAGTGCAACGATCATGAAAACTTGCCCTAAATGGAAAGTCAACAATTTCCAAATTAAGTAACTTTTCCAATTCCTGATTAAATGATGAATCCATGATCCAACCTGGATCAAATTTCACATGTAGGATCCCCTAGGCATTGATTTTGAGATTCCACTCTCAAAATGTCAGGAGTTGACTTTTCTGGCCCCACAGTTGACTTTTCCCAAACTGTTTGATTCCCGATTCCATTGATCAATTGAAGCACTTCTAGCTCAAATAAAGAGCTGATTTTTTGTATGTAGACCCTTGTGGACATATGGAGGGCCATGGAAAAGAGTTTCACCCAAAGAATCAGAAATAAACCAATTTTATACCAAACCCTAGTTTTAGGGCAAAATGATCAAGAACTGATTGCACTGATTGCCAATGGATCTTTCTGAGATAATTGTGAATCTTCATAGGCCAAGATGCCTCTCTAATCATGACATGGATGAGCTCCTCTACTTCCAACCAAACATTGCCTGTTGCAGGTAGCCATGAAACCCTAATTTCTGATTAAATCCAGATGAAGACTCTGATAGCTTTGAATCCTTCACTGATGAACTGAGGACCATAATAAGATACTTGGACCCCCCTGAGACCCTTGAGACTTGTATACTTAGAAAATGAAGTCCAATTCTCAATCTTGCTTTGTGTGGGCTCCTTCTGTTAAGGAGTGGTCGATCAAAACCTGATCTTCATGTCACTAATGCAGTATGCAATGAGTATGACCTAATATGATGCTAATGAAGTGTAAAACATAATCCCATGCTTCCAGGAAAAATGAAGGGTAAATTTTGGGGTATTACACTTGTGTCGAAGCATATTGATCGACAGGAACAAGGAAGTGTCGAACCACCTAAGGTTTTGAATTGTGTTAGTGTCTAAGTGTCGAAGCATATTGCTTCACACAAGATTTCGACTTAGGCTTATTTTAGTAGTGTTAGCTATTTTGGGCTTTTATAGTTTTGAGCTTTTGCTTGAGGTCCAAGTTAACCTAAACCTATACAAAGAGGGAGTAACCCTTATTTTTGTAATAAAGTGAATAGAGTATTCATAACATTGCATTCACATTATTTTTCAATTGCAAAGTGAATAAGAAGTTTTCTATAGTTTATGGGCAGAGAGAAACTTTGCAGAATTCTAATTCTTCTTCTCCTTAATCGTTCTTTAATTTCTTTCTCCATTGTTCTTTTCTTTTCATTTCTATAGTGTGGGTGATAATAATATTATTCATCAAGATTTATTGAAATTCTCCATAGATTTTGGTGGATTTCCAACATCTGGTATCAAGAGCTTCAGTTTAATCGATTTGTGGGAAGAAAATCACCATGGCAACGAATAATCTAAACAGGAATTTTCTAGCAAATCTTTTGATTCTCAAGAACAACAATTATGAGAATTGGTGCAAGCAGATAAATGTTGTATTCTGTTATCAAGATCTTTAGGATCTTGTGAAGGAAGGAGTAACAACGCTTGCAGAAGTTGCAATAGATCAAGAAAAGGCTGCACATAAAGAATTGAAGAAGAAAGATTATAAAGTTCTCTTTATAATCCATTAATGTGTTGATGCATATAACTTTGAAAAGGTTAGTGATGCAGAGTCAGCGAAAGAAGCATGGAAAATTCTGGAGAAATCGTTTGGAGGCGTAGAGAAGGTGAAAGAGGCGAGGTTACAAACTTACAGAGGACGTATGAATTGCTTCAGATGGAAGACAATGAAAGCATAACTAATTTCTTCACCAAGGTTACGAAACTGGTGACTCAAATCAAGGTATGAGGAGAAATGTTGACATCAAGATCTGTTATTGGAAATATCTTGAGGTCATTGGCTCCAAAATTCTACCATGTGGTAGTAGCCATAGAAGAGTCAAAAGATTTGTCAAAACTGACAAAGGAAGAGCTTTAAGGGACGCTTGAATATCATGAACAAATAATGGTTGAAAGAGTTGCAGGAAAGTCGAAGAGTGATATGGCTTTGCAGACTCAATCAGCAAAAGAAAGGAAAGACAAAGGTAGATGGAATGGCAACAAAGGCAGAGGAGGTTACAACAATTCGACTGATCGAAATCAACAAGAAGGAAACTGGTCGAATCAGAGAAAACCATGGAACCAAGGCAACCAAAGAGGTGGTGTTGCAGGTAGAGGAAGAGGTGGTGGTCAAAAGCCAGACAAGAGTCACATTCAGTGTTATAATTGTCAAAGGTATGGTCATTATTCTAGTGATTGTCCAGAAAAGTAGAAGAATCAAGAAACTAATGCAAAGCTGGAGAAACATGAAGAAGAAGAGACGTTGCTGATGGTTACAACAAGAGATGAAGAGAGATTCAAGGACCAGTGGTACTTGGACTCATGATGCTTATCACACATGTCTGGAAGGAAAGATTGGTTTGTCAACATAAATCCCTCAATGAAGAACATGGTGAAATTTGTAAATGACAACACTTTAGCAGCTGAAGATGTTGGTGATGTGTTGATTATGAGGAAAGATGGTAAGAGGTCAGTAATTTCAAATGTGTTGTACATACTAGACATGAAGAGAAATTTGCTCAACATAGGGAAATTAGTCGAAAAGAACTACAAGGTGTCGATCAAAGACAAGATGATGAGAGTTCTCGACTCAAATGGAAGGTTGATTTTGAAGGCTCCAATGTCTCATAATAGAACCTTCAAGATTGAGCTTAATGTGATAGAGCATAAGTGCCTTACAACAGAAGCCAACAAAGATGAATGGATATGGCATTATAGACTTGGTCATCTCAATTTCAAAGACATCGGAGATTTGAAGAGAAGAAATATGGTATCAGGATTACTAGAAATTAACATTCCAAATGAAGTGTGTGAAGAATGTGTGCAGGCGAAGCAGCACAAGAACAACTTCAGTAAGGATGCAGGAAGCAGGCCGAAGGCAATTCTTGAAGTCATATACTCTGATGTATGTGGTCCTCTCTAGGTGGATTCGGTTGGAGTTAACAAATAATTTGTTACATTCATAGATGATTTCAGTCGAAAACTGTAGTCTTACCTGATCAAGAAGAAAAGTGAAGGGATCGAGGTATTTGCTAAGTTTAAATCTATGGTAGAAAGACAGAGCGGTCGAAAGATCAAGATTTTGAGGACTGATGGTGGTGGAGAATATGTGTCGAAAGATTTTGATGCATTATATGTGAAAGAAGGGATTGTGCATGAGGTGGTTCCACCCTACACTCCATAGCAAAATGGAGTCGTGGAAAGGAAGAATAGAACGATCATGAATATGCTTAGAAGTATGTTGAAAAGCAAGCATCTACCCAAAGAATAATGGGGAAAAGTTGTGTCCACTGCAACATATATCCTGAAGAGATGTCTGACGAAGAAGCTAGAAGGAATCACGCCAAAAGAATGTTGGTATGGTGTCAAGCCTAGCTTGAGTCATCTGAGGGTGTTTGGATCTATATCACATAGACATGTGCCACATCAGTTGAGAATAAAACTTGATGACAAGTCGAGTTAGATGATCCTGATATGATATCATTCAATTGGAGGATACAAGTTGTTCGACCCAGTGAATAAGCAAGTGGTGATCAGTAGAGATATGATCATATATGAGCTTAAATAATGGGATTGGATTAAGAATGTCAAGAAATATTTAGTGAGAATCTTTAGTGATAAACCAACTAGTGAAGTCGAAAGAGAAGTTCGACAGGAAGAAGTCAGAGGTGATGCAGACCCAAGCAGACCTCAAAGAACAAGACACATGCCTGCAACGTTGCAAGAATATGTGATTACATCATATGATATGGTCAATGAAGAAGGTGAGCTGGTACATTATGATTTCTACGCAGATGTCGAACCTGCCAATGCAGCTGAGACATTGAAAGATTCGAAGTGGATGAAAGCAATGGACAAAGAGCTGAAGTCAATCGACGTTAATAACACTTGGTCACTTGTCGAATTGTCCCAAAACAAGAAGGCAATCAATGTGAAGTGGGTATACAAGGTGAAGTTGAATCCCAAAGGATAAGTGACTCGACACAAGGCGAGACTTGTGGCAAAAGGATTTCTTCAGAAAGAAGGAATCGACTTCAATGAAGTTTTTACACCTGTTGCTAGGATCGAAACAATTAGGTTGGTTGTTGGTCTAGAAAACATGAGCAACTGACAGATGTGTCAGATGAATGTGAAATGCGCATTCCTTAATAGACCCTTAGAAGAAGAAGTTTATGTTGCACAACTAGCTGGGTTTGTGAAACATGGTGAAGAAAGAAAGGTGTACAGGCTGCATAAAGCTTTGTACGGACTTAAACAAGTTCCAAGAGCTTAGAACAAGAAGATAGATGGATTTCTAAGGGAGAAGGAATTTGTGAAGTGCACAAGTGAACATGGAGTATATGCAAGAAGGAGATCGAAGACTTCAAAGGTGATCTCAATAAGGAATTCAAAATGTCAGATCTGGGTGACATTCCATATTTCCTTGGCATCGAATTCTACAAGAGCCGTAGAGGTTTGATGATGCATCAAAGAAGGTATGCAGGAGAAATACTCAAGAGATTTGAGATGCAAGATTGCAACCCAACTTCGACTCCAGATGAGCCCAAATTACAATTGTCGAAAGATTCAAATGAAAATGATGTCGACCCAACCCAATATAGAAGACTTATTGGGTCACTTCGATACCTTTTTCATACAAGACTTGACTTAGCATACAATGTAGGTATGGTGAGTAGGTTCATGCAGAAGCCAAAGGTATCACATCTAGAAGTGGTGAAGAAGATATTAAGGTATCTGAAAGAAATTCTCGACTATGGCATTTTGTTTCCTACAGTTGATGAAGGAAAAGAATGCAAATTAGTGGGATACACCGACTCAAGTTGGTGTAGTGATGTTGAGGATCAAAAATCCATAGTTGGCTATGTGTTTATGCTAGGTGGTGCACCAATTGCTTGGAGTTCGAGAAAGGAGCCAGTAGTGGCATTATCTTCGTGCGAAGCAGAATACGTAGTTGTTTCTCTTTGTGCATGTCAAGCAACATGGATGGTGAATCTGGTTGAAGAGATAACAACGAAGAGTCATGGAGCAATTACCATGAAGATCGATAGCATGCCAGCTAACAATTTGGCGAAGAATCTGATAGCACATGGTCGAAGTAAACACATCGAGACGAGGTTCCATTATCTTCAAGAGCGGGTAGCAGATGGCAAGATGAATGCGGAACACTGAAGAACTGAGAATTAGATTACAGACATCATGACGAAGGGGGTGCAGATCGAAGTATTCAGAAGACTAAGAGCTATGATGAATGTAGATAGCTTAGACACAATGAATTAGGTGGTGTGTTGAATTATAATTCCTTGTGCTGAAGCATGTTGCTCGACAGGAATAAGGAAGTGTCGAACCACCTAATATGTTGAGTTATGTTAGTGTCGAAGTGTCGCAGCATGTTGCTTCACACATGATTTTGACTTAAGCCTATTTTAGTAGTGTTAGTTATTTTGGGCTTTTATAGTTTTGGGCTTTGGCTTAAGGCCCAAGTTAACCTAAATCTATAAATAGAGGGAGTAACCCTTATTTTTGTAATAAAGTGAATAGATTATTCATAACATTGTATTCACAGTATTTTGCAGTTGCAAAGTGAATAAGAAGTTTTCCATGGTTTGTGGGCAGAGAGAAACTCTGCAGAATTCTAATTCTTCTTCTTCTTCAATGTTCTTTACTTTCTTTCTCCATTGTTCTTTTCTTTTCATTGCTATAGTGTAGGTGATAACAATCTTGTTCATCAAGATTGATTGAAATTCTCCATAGGTTTTGGTGGATTTCCAACAATGGCTTAAATGCACTTTTGGTCCCCTTGGTTGAGCATTTTAAATTTTTTGTCCACTATTACAAAACTCAGATTTCTGATCCCTTAATTTTACTTTACTTGGGATTTTTGTATACCCCTCCAGTTTTGCATATGTGTCATCTTCATTTATGACACGACACTTCGACTTTGATTCCTTTTTTAAAAAATAAACGAATATTTTACTTTAAAGAATATTGAATTTTTTTTTATCATACTTATCTATTCATACAATGTTAACAAATTCTAAAAATAAAAAAAATATTTCATTGTTCATGTTTCCATTCCCAATTCATCTCTCCTCAAGAACCCTAACCCCCCTTTCAAACCAACTCACATAAATCAAATCAATCCCCCCAATGTTTTTCTAAAATCTTTCAAAGTTCAATGAACATTTTTACTGTTTTGTCGTATCTCAATCACCATTTTTTAAGCTTATTTAACCTGCAAGAGTTCATTTCAGGGTTTTAAAGTTTATGCTTACGAAGATGACGAATGCACAGTCTTACAGGGGGAGCAATGGAGTTGGTTCAAGGTGCTGCTATTGTTCACTTCACTCATTCGAGAATTTATGCACACGAGTTGTTCAAATAAGATCCTTAAAGCAGTATTGTAATACAATGTGTTTATACTAATGTCAACCATGTGTTTAATGTTTTTATTAATTTTTTCAATATAAACTTTCTATTTATGAATTACTTAACATGTGTTATTGGGGCACAAGTTAACATTACCCATTTTTTATTATATAAATGCTAAATTCAAATGCTCACAGACCCTCTAACATTTTTATTTATTTAACTTTTAGTTTTTTTATTAATAATTTTATTTTAAAAAAACAATATATTGTATTTTGTAAATCTATTATACTTGCTTTTATTTCCACTTTATTATTTAATGTTTATGATTTTATTTTCAATTAATTTTTCTCAACCGATACATTTTTTGACAATCAATATTTATCGATTATATTTTTTATTTTAATTAATTTTATTTTATCTTATGTTCTTTTCAACAGTGGTAAATTAGTCAGAATATTTTTTGTTTGATTTTTTATACTTTGTATTTTATTTTAAAAAAATAAAATTAGCTTTGTTAACAAATTAAATCAAACAAATAATGCTCGATGTTGGTATAAAATATTATTATATTATTAATTGTGATAGAGAGATATAATTATAATAAAATGAAACAAAAATAGACAAATTACCTCCATGAATCCTCACATAACCTGAATCCTCAAATAAACCAATCACAACAATGCTTTAAACATCGAACCTGATAAGCATCAATTATATAGCTACAATTAAAATAAATATAAAATAAACTATATAAAATAGTTTATATATACAATTAACAACTAATATAATATACATTAATCAATTAAAATCAATACAGAATCAAATGATTCTGTTTGTACAGCTCATTAAGGATTAGGATTAATGTAATTAATTAGCTATTATTTCCTGTTCTTTTCTGTAATTAGAATTAGTAATTAATTCCCCTGATTCTTAGGTCAGATTTCTCTTTCAAATCCTGCCTTATGCAGTCTATAAATACAGCATATGTAATTCTCATAAAACATAAGGAAATATACAATATATTTCTACATGGTATCAGAGCACGATCTGAACCATCCCTAACCTAGCGCCGCTAAACTATGGAGGATCCCAAATCTGATGAATCGTTCAAAGTGGAGACTGGATCATTTCCGACCAGTTCACACGAAGGGCTCACTCACCTCATCACAGGCCATAAATTAAATGGTCAAAACTATACCCAATGGGTAAGGTCAGTCAAGATCTTCCTCGAAGGAAAAGGAAGGGAAGGCTACACAACGGGGGATTCTAAATATCCCGAAAAAGGAGACAAAAACTTTCAGAAATGGAAACTTGAGAACAGCCAAGTAATGTCATGGCTGCTCAATACCATGACAAACGAAATTGGTGAAAATTTCATGTTCTATGACACTGCAAAAGAGATATGGGATGCAGTGAAGGAAACATACTCAAATGTTGACAATACATCTGTCATATTTGAGATTAAAAGCATTCTTCATGACCTTCGACAGGGAGAATCTTCTGTTACTGAGTATTTTAATATACTTAACAAACACTGGCAGCAACTCGACATATATGAAGAGGTTACATGGTGTTGTACAGAAGATCAAAAGAAATATAAGGAGCTGGTGGAAAAAGATAGGATTTACAAGTTCCTATTGGGGCTAAACAAGGACCTAGATGAAGTTCGTGGAAGGATCCTTGGAACCAAACCACTTCTCAAAATTCGAGAAGCCTTTTCAGAAGTGAGAAGGGAAGAAAGCAGGAAGAAAATCATGTTGGGAACACCTAGCTCAGTTCCGTACAGCGAGAGCTCTGCAATGGCAGCAAGAGGGAATCAGCCTCGGCCACCACAAAAGAAAACCCACCCCTGGTGTGAACACTGCAAGAGACCAGGCCACACAAAGGAAACATGTTGGATCATACATGGAAAACCTTCGGAGACCAAATTTTTCAAAGGCAAGGAGGGAAGAGGTAACACAACATTTAACAATCAAGAAGCTGAGGTATACTCTAACTCATCTTTTTTTAGCAAAGAACAAATGGAGGCTTTTAAAAAACTCCTTCAGCAAACCATGTTAACTGCAGAAAAAGGTGGTACTGCTGTAGTGGCTCAAAGAGGTAATTACTTACATGCTCTAAACACTAGTAAGGAAAAAATAAAATCATGGATTGTTGACTCAGGGGCTTCAGATCACATGACTGGAGATTTTACTTTGTTTAGTAGTTATTCTCCATGTCCCTATAACTATAATGTTCGAATAGCTGATGGTACACATTCTAAGGTCATGGGTAAAGGATCAATTATCATTTCACCAAATATTACACTTGACTCTGTTTTGTATGTGCCTAAACTGGATTGTAACTTGCTGTCTATTAGCAAGATCACAAGAGATTTGAAATGTGTTACTAAATTCTTCCCTAACTTGTGTGAATTTCAGACTTTGGAGTCGGGGAAGACGATTGGCAATGCTAAAGAGTGTGCTGGACTCTACCTCCTTCAAGTGGAAAAATCAGAAGAAAAACTCAAGAATAATTGTCATGTTGCAGCTGCAGTTTCAAGTGATAATAATCCTGTAATGACGTGGCACTATAGATTAGGCCACCCAAATTTCATATATTTGGAAAAAATGTTTCCCTCTTTATTCAATAAAAACAAGGAACATTTTCAGTGTGAAATTTGCCAATTGTCTAAACATACTCGAAACCATTACTCACCCCAATCTTATAAACCCTCAAAACCTTTTTCATTAATCCATAGTGATGTATGGGGACCATCACGAGTCCACAACATTACAGGCTCGAGATGGTTTGTCACCTTTATTGATGATCACACACGTGTTACCTGGATGTTTCTAATGAAGGAAAAATCAGAAGTAGGGAGAATATTTGAAATTTATCATAAGATGATACAAACACAATTCCAAAGCAATATTCAGATACTTAGAACTGACAATGGCCGTGAGTATTACAACCTTGCTCTAAATTCCTATCTTCAAAAGGTTGGAATTGTTCACCAAAGCTCGTGTGTGGACACTCCCCAACAAAATGGAGTCGCGGAAAGGAAGAATAGACACCTTTTGGAAGTGACTAGATCAATCATGTTAGCCACAAATGTCCCACAACACTTTTGGGGAGAAGCTGTCCTTTCAGCAACTCACCTTATAAATCGAACACCCTCCCGTATCCTTAACTTTAAGACCCCACTCTCC
Source organism: Lathyrus oleraceus (assembly GCF_024323335.1). Lineage (NCBI taxonomy): Eukaryota > Viridiplantae > Streptophyta > Magnoliopsida > Fabales > Fabaceae > Lathyrus > Lathyrus oleraceus. The sequence goes on along the minus strand of NC_066583.1, from coordinate 233,221,119 downwards.
ACACTTCAAAACCTATTTCCAACCAGCAAAATCTTTTCCTCTATTCCATTAAAAATATTTGGATGCTCAACTTTTGTCCATAACCTCAACCCTCACCGAAGCAAATTAGACCCAAAATCCATCAAATGCATTTTTCTTGGTTACTCTCCTCACCAAAAGGGATATAGGTGTTACTCTCCCCATACCAAATTTTTTTACCACACTATGGATGTAACCTTCTTTGAAAATCAACCCTATTACACCAAAACTGGTATTCAGGGGGAGCATATAGAAAATTCAGAATACCAACTTTTGCCTCTTGAACTAACCGAACATGACAAAATCTTACCAAACCAAACCGCCAACACTCAATCAGCCGAACCTATGCCTAAACCAGCTGAAAAATTACCAGACCAGACCTCAAACATTCAGCCGAGTGAAAGGACAACAGAAGTTGTGACGGAAACAGAACCAATTATAGTTTCAACCACATCTCAACAGGATTGTGATCCAAAAACAAGCAAGTGGAAGGGTTTTTGTTATAAAAGGAAGGAGGTAGAGTCAAGAAAAGCTCCAATGCAAGGCCATGAGTCAAACCAGACTCTAGAAAATGAAGTTCCCACAGGTAATATTCTTCCTAACTCTGAACATGTTGATACAATAGATATTGATATTCCTATTACTATGAGAAAAGGGGTTAGAACTTGCACTAAACACCCTATTGAAAAATATATCTCCTATGGAAAACTATCACAAAGTTACAGGTCCTTTGTAGCAGCTGTTGACAACATAGAAATTCCAAATAATATTCAAGAAGCATTGCAGAAACCTGAATGGGCAGCAACTGTAACAGAAGAAGTTCAAGCACTTGTAAGAAATGGCACATGGGAGATCACTGCTATACCAGAAGGGAAGAAAGCAGTAGGATGCAAGTGGATATTTTCAATTAAACACAATGTTGATGGGAGTATAAACAGGTACAAAGCTCGGTTGGTTGCAAAGGGGTTCACACAATCATATGGGGTGGATTATGAGGAGACTTTTGCACCTATTGCGAAGCTCAATTATGTCCGGGTTCTACTATCTTTGGCAGCAAATCTAGATTGGCCCCTACACCAACTAGACATAAAGAATGCATTTCTAAATGGAGAGTTAGAAGAAGAGGTATATATGCAAATTCCTCCGGGACTTGAATCACCTGGAACCGCCAACATAGTTTGTCGACTTCGCAAATCTCTATATGGCCTCAAACAATCACCAAGGGCATGGTTTGATAGACTAACAAAAGTTGTCAAGCAAGATGGTTTTGTTCAATGTCAAACAGACCATACCATGTTTGTCAAGCACTCTTTGGATGGGAAGATAGCTTTGTTTATTGTCTATGTTGATGATATCGTAATTACGGGAGACGATGATGAACAAGTCAACCAGTTAAAGAAACTTCTAGCAAAAGAATTTGAAGTCAAAGACTTGGGACAGCTCAAGTATTTTCTAGGGATGGAAATTGCACGAACAAAGAATGGTATTTCAGTTTCTCAAAGGAAGTACACTCTGGATTTACTTCAAGAAACAGGTATGCTTGGATGCAAAGCTGCCAATACTCCCATAGAACAAGTAAAAAGGAGTGAAGATGTGAATGTACCAGCTAATAAAGATAGATATCAAAGTCTAGTCGGAAAACTAATCTATCTAACTCACACCCGACCAGACATTGGTTTTGCTGTAAGCATAGCTAGTCGTTATATGTCAAATCCAACTGAAACTGACATGAGAAATGTGAACAGAATTCTCCAGTACCTGAAAGGTACGCCAGGCCGAGGACTTTATTTTCAAAAGAACTCAAACAGAGGCATTGAAGTCTACACCGATTCTGATTAGGCAGGATGTTTATCTGACAGGAAATCAACTACAGGCTACTGCACATTTGTATGGGGTAATATGGTAACTTGGAGAAGCAAGAAACAATCTGTTGTGGCTAGGAGTAGCGCAGAAGCAGAATTCAGAGCTATGTCACAAGGTATTTGTGAAGGAATTTGGCTTAAGCGAATGCTAGATGAGATCAAAATTCCTACCAATCACCCCATGAAGATATTATGTGATAACAAGGCTGCTATTAACATTGCTAAGAACCCGGTACAGCATGATAGAACAAAGCATGTGGAGATAGACCGACACTTCATCAAGGAAAAAATTGATCATGAAATTATAAGTGTTAATCATATTCCATCATGCCAGCAAACTGCAGACATTCTAACAAAAGCCCTTCCAAGGAACATATACGAGAATATCAGATCCAATCTGGGTATGATAGACATCTACCATCCAGATTGAGGGGGAGTATGGAATAATCAATACAGAATCAAATGATTCTGTTTGTACAACTCATTAAGGATTAGGATTAATGTAATTAATTAGCTATTATTTCCTGTTCTTTTCTGTAATTAGAATTAGCATGCATGGGAAATTAATTCCCCTGATTCTTAGGTCAGATTTCTCTTTCAAATCCTGCCTTATGCAGTCTATAAATACAGCATATGTAATTCTCATAAAACATAAGGAAATATACAATATATTTCTACATAAACCAATCACAACAATGCTTTAAACATCGAACCTGATAAGCATCAATTATATAGCTACAATTAAAATAAATATAAAATAAACTATATAAAATAGTTTATATATACAATTAACAACTAATATAATATACATTAATCAATTAAAATTGGTATTTCTAAATTGATGTATTTTATTTATTTCTTACATGAATTTTTTTAATCAACTAAACCAAATTGGCACAATCCAAAATATGATAAAAGAAAGGGACTAAACATTTAGGGTTTTGTTTGAAAATTTGAGGGGAAAGGATTCAATTTTTTTGAATTATAGAGAAATTTTTAGTATTTAAATTTTTTTTGGTATAGAATGTTTATCATCAATATATTTTTAATTTTTTAAATATTATAACAACAAAAATTACATTTGAAAAATTTTTCTAATCGTTCAAAATTTTCCTCCTATACAAATTTTGAGTTCTCAAATTAAAAAGTTTTTAGTTTATGAATAAAAAAATACCCTCTAAAATCCTTCTATTCTTTTCACTTAATCCTTCTTTTCATTTAATCCTTCCTTTTTTTTCTTCAAAATTGACCCCTCCAAATTCTCAAACAACCTCTTAAGATACATAAAGAAAAATTCATAAAAAAACATAAATAATTAAGACAAACAAAAAGAAGAAATGAGACATCACATGAAAACCACAATGAACTCAAAACAATTATGATAACTACCTTTAGAGTAATAAAGATGAAGATGATACAACAACAATGTTATGAGTGATGATATTTATAGGGAGGCAAAATAAAACCAACTTTTTTTTTATTTGATTTTGTTAAATGAGTCTTGTGAACTTTAAAACTTTACTTTTTCCCTTAAGAAATATTTTGAAGTACAAACAAACCTCTATTCATGATCATCGAATTACAAAATGCGGTTAATGAAATCTTTTATTGCTAAAATAAGAAAATCATATAGAATAATGGTACATTTTGTTTTACTATCATATTTGTTTATTTATGGGAATATAGTACTTTTCATGTTTGAACAACCAACACCAAATGCATATAAAAATGCTTTTGCTTTGGAAAATGAACATGATTAAAATATGTGGCTAATGACTACTAACTATTTTTGGTTTAAAAAGTTTCTATGAGTTGACAAATGACAACTATTGTATTAACTATAATAAATAATAGTATTTTCATAAAACAAATTCATTGAAATTAGTAGAACAATTACTTTTCTATTTTTTTTGTTATAAGATTATTTTCCACTTATTCTTTACTCCTTAATATAAGATATTTTTCAAACTCTTACCTGTATTAATAAAAAAAATTATAAAACATTCATATTTATTTTACTTTTGAAAAACATAAAAAAAAAATTCCCGCTCTTACAATTTTATTAAGTATGAGAATAGATATATATTAAAAAAAACAAAAAAGATATCAACTTTGTTAACTGACATAACTATTTTTTAAATACCCATATACTTTATGATAAGGTCTTATAATAAGAACAGAGAATAATTAGACTTACAATTTTTTTTTATATAATAAACTCAAAATTCATAAAATCAAAGAAAAAGAGTAGGGAATTCAACCAAGAGCCACTTAAACACCAACAAATCTAAAACTAGACAAACCTAGTTCATCATGATACAAAGACGAAGCAAGAAAGCTAGGAGAATAATGGCAAACTACACGAGACTCGACATTCGTGGTCATAGAAGCTAGCTTGTCTGCGCAATGGTTATCTTCCCTATAAATGTTAGTGATGAAAAACTCCATGCCTCTAACTTTTTCCATATCATTAAGTCGTCTAGTTTGTATGTTTCAAGGCACAATCTTTGAGTCTTGAGTCGCAAGAATAACCATTTCGAGTTTGTTTCCATCCAAACCTTAGCAAGCCTAAACTAAAAGAAAAATAAATATCTTTTATGACTCCAAAGAGTTCGACATGAAGGGAAGAATTTTCATCAACCAAGTCAGAGAAGGAAGACAAGAAGTCTCCACTCTCATTATGAAAAAGCCTTCGACAATAAGCCAATGAGTTAACATAAGAACCATCAGTGTTGTATGTGATCCACCAGTTCGCCGGAGGAGACCAAATTACTTCCACAATATTATGAGCCTTTTAAGGGTTTAACCCGACTTTAAAGCTCTGATTGATGGTGAAGTCGTGAATGAAAGAGTTTGCAACTTTCAAAGTGTTATTTCCAATGAAGGAGACTTCTGATTGAATTAAACCTAAAGCGGCCTTCCAGTGCATTTTTTAGTTTTTAAACCTAATGTTGTTTGTAGCGAACCAGATGGTGTTTAAGATAGAGATAATGGAAGCTTGGATGATAACCTCACACTATTTACTCCAGCTTCTATCACAAATACTCTGAGCTTCCATGACATTAGAGGGCATGAAGACCTTGATCGAGGCAAGGAACCAGTGCCAAATATGATAAGAAATATGCACTGGAAAAAATGATAAGAGGTTGTTTCTTCGTGCATGCTACAAAGACTACACCAAGAGGGACTAAAGCAACCTCTTTTTTGAAGGTTCTCATAAGTGGCAAGTCTATTGTGACAAAGCCTCCAAAGTGTGAAAGCTTTTAAGAGAGGAATATCTTGATTCCAAAGCTTGCTTGACTATCTCAGCAAAGGCCTATTGGGCTTTTTCAGAATGTATGCATCTTTAAGGGACAAGTTTCCATTATTTGTGTGAGGCCAAATTCTACAGTCTTCTCTGAGATCCAACGGAAGAGTGATTTGTTGTACTTTTTGTGAATGTCAGGCACCAAATTAGAAATGAAATCAGGAAAATGTCAATTGCCTTGATTGATGAAGCTTGAGATAACTAGATTGGTCTTAGCCTCAGATGGATGTTGCACCTGATTGATTAAAGGTTTTTGAAGCCAATAATCTAACCAAAAATTAGTGGACTTCCCATCACCCACTATAATTTTAGATTCATGAAGTATTGTGCTAAATTCTTTTTTATACTGCACCAAATAGAAGAGTTGATATGATAGGATATGGATTTTCCCTTCTTCAAGATTCTTTGCTTTTAAGATCTTAGCCCAAGACTCCATAGAATTGATAGTGTCCCAATGAAGCTTCATATTGGAAGCAACATTAAGAACCAAAACAAATCTAATACTCAGTCTACCTTGATTATAAGGGCCACACACCATCATATCCTAAGACACAGAGACCAACTTTCTTTACAAGACATTGCCTGACCAAATGAAGTTCGTACAACACTTCTCAATTTTTTGATTAAAGACACAGGAAAATTTAACCTTGATTATACTTACTAAGTGTTTGTTTGACAAACACAATAAACTACCTTATATGAGATAAAATTTATAGCTTATTTTAATAAGTTTATGATATATTTTTATAAAATATTACAAACAGTTAATATAATTTAGTAAAATTTGAATTACAATAATTTAATAAAAATAATTTTTTTATAATATTACATGAAAAATCTCCAAAGTAAACATAAAACTAAACATTGAATTATAGGCACGTTAATTAAGAATAAAAATATTAAATTTATGGCTGTTGAGTTATAATTCCTTGTGTCGAAGCATGTTGCTCGACAGGAACAAGGAAGTGTCGAACCACCTAGTGTGTTGAATTGTGTTAGTGTCGAAGTGTCGAAGCATGTTGCTTCACACAGGATTTCGACTTAGGCTTATTTTAGTAGTGTTAGCTATTTTGGATTTTTATAGTTTTGGGCTTTTATAGTTTTGAACTTTTGCTTGAGGTTCAAGTTAACCTAAACCTATAAATAGAGGGAGTAACCCTTATTTTTGTAATAAAGTGAATAGAGTATTCATAACATTGTATTCACATTATTTTTCAATTGCAAAGTGAATAAGAAGTTTTCTATAGTTTGTGGGCAGAGAGAAACTTTGCAGAATTCTAATTCTTCTTCTCCTTAATCGTTCTTTAATTTCTTTCTCCATTGTTCTTTTCTTTTCATTTCTATAGTGTGGGTGATAATAATATTGTTCATCAAGATTTATTGAAATTCTCCATAGATTTTGGTGGATTTCCAACATCGGGTATCAAGAGCTTCGGTTTAATCGATTTGTGGGAAGAAAATCACCATGGCAACGAATAATCTAAACAGGCATTTTCTAGCAAATCTTTTGATTCTCAAAAACAACAATTATGAGAAATGGTGCAAGCAGATAAATGTTGTATTCTGTTATCAAGATCTTTGGGATCTTGTGAAGGAAGGAGTAACAACGCTTGCAGAAGTTGCAATAGATCAAGAAAAGGCTGCACATAAAGAATTGAAGAAGAAATATTATCAAGTTCTCTTTATAATCCATTAATGTGTTGATGCATATAACTTTGAAAAGGTTAGTGATGCAGAGTCAGCGAAAGAAGCATGGGAAATTCTGGAGAAATCGTTTGGAGGCGTAGAGAAGGTGAAAGAGGCGAGGTTACAAACTCACAAAAGGACGTATGAATTGCTTCAGATGGAAGACAATGAAAGCATAATTAATTTCTTCACCAAGGTTACGAAACTGGTGACTCAAATCAAGGTATGAGGAGAAATGTTGACATCAAGATCTGTTATTGGAAATATCTTGAGGTCGTTGGCTCCAAAATTCGACCACGTGGTAGTAGCCATAGAAGAGTCGAAAGATTTGTCAAAACTGACAAAGGAAGAGCTTCAAGGGACACTTGAATATCATGAACAAATAATGGTTGAAAGACTTGCAGGAAAGTTGAAGAGTGATATGGCTTTGCAGACTCAATCAGCAAAAGAAAGGAAAGGCAAAGGTAGATGGAATGGCAACAAAGGCAGAGGAGGTTACAACAATTCGACTGATCGAAATCAGCAAGAAGGAAACTTGTCAAATTAGAGAAAACCATGGAACCAAGGCAACCAAAGAGGTGGTGTTGCAGGTAGAGGAAGAGGTGGTGGTCAAAAGCCAGACAAGAGTCACATTCAGTGTTATAATTGTCAAAGGTATGGTCATTATTCTAGTGATTGTCTAGAAAAGCAGAAGAATCAAGAAACTTATGCAAAGCTGGAGAAACATGAAGAAGAAGAGACGTTGTTGATGGTTACAACAAGAGATGAAGAGAGATTCAAGGACCAGTGGTACTTGGACTCATGATGCTTATCACACATGTCTGGAAGGAAAGATTGGTTTGTCAACATAAATTCCTCAATGAAGAACATGGTGAAATTTGCAAATGACAACACTTTAGCAACTGAAGGTGTTGGTGATGTTCTGATTATGAGGAAATATGGTAAGAAGTCAGTAATTTCAAATGTGTTGTACATACTAGACATGAAGAGCAATTTGCTCAACATAGGGAAATTAGTCGAAAAGAACTACAAGGTGTCGATCAAAGACAAGATGATGAGAGTTCTCGACTCAAATGGAAGGTTGATCTTGAAGGCTCCAATGTCTCATAATAGAACCTTCAAGATTGAGATTAATGTGATAGAGCATAAGTGCCTTACAACAGCAGCCAACAAAGATGAATGGATATGGCATTATAGACTTGGTCATCTCAATTTCAAAGACATCAGAGATTTGAAGAGAAGAAATATGGTTTCAGGATTACCAGAAATCAACTTTCCAAATGAAGTGTGTGAAGAATGTGTGCAGGTGAAGCAGCACAAGAACAACTTCAGTAAGGATGCAGGAAGCAGGCCGAAGGCAATTCTTGAAGTAATATACTCTAATGTATGTGGTCCTCTCTAGGGTGATTCGGTTGGAGTTAACAAATAATTTGTTACATTCATAGATGATTTCAGTCGAAAACTGTAGTCTTACCTGATCAAGAAGAAAAGTGAAGGGATCGAGGTATTTGCCAAGTTTAAATCTATGGTAGAAAGACAGAGCATTCGAAAGATCAAGATTTTGAGGACTGATGGTGGTGGAGAATATGTGTCAAAAGATTTTGATGCATTATGTGTGAAAGAAGGGATTGTGCATGAGGTGGTTCCACCCTACACTCCACAGCAAAATGGAGTCGTGGAAAGGAAGAATATAACGATCATGAATATGCTTAGAAGTATGTTGAAAAGCAAGCATCTACCCAAAGAATAATGGGGAAAAGTTGTGTCCACTACAACATATATCCTGAACAGATGTCTGACGAAGAAGCTAGAAGGAATCACGCCAAAAGAATGTTGGTATGGTGTCAAGCCTAGCTTGAGTCATCTGAGGGTGTTTGGATCTATAACACATAGACATGTGCCACATCAGTTGAGAATAAAACTTGATGACAAGTCGAGTCAGATGATCCTGATATGATATCATTCGATTGTAGGATACAAGTTGTTCGACCCAGTGAATAAGCAAGTGGTGATCAGCAGAGATTTGATCATATATGAGTTAAATAATGGGATTGGATTGAGAATGTCAAGAAATATTTAGTTAGAATCTTTAGTGATGTACCAACTAGTGAAGTCGAAAGAGAAGTTTGACAGGAAGAAGTTAGAGGTGAAGCAGACCCAAGAAGACCTCAAAGGACAAGATACATGCCTGCAAGGTTGCAAGAATATATGATTACATCATATTATATGGTAAATGAAGAAGGTGAGCTAGTACATTATGATTTCTACGCAGATGTTGAACCTGTCAATGCAGCTGAGACATTGAAAGATTCGAAGTGGATGAAAGCAATGGACAAAGATCTGAAGTCAATCGACGTCAATAACACTTGGTCACTTGACGAATTGCCCCAAAACCAGAAGGCAATCGATGTGAAGTGGGTATACAAGGTGAAGTTGAATCCCAAAGGAGAAGTGACTCGACACAAGGCGAGACTTGTGGCAAAAGGATTTCTTCAGAAAGAAGGAATCGACTTCAATGAAGTTTTTACACCTGTTGCTAGGATCGAAATAATTAGGTTGGTTGTTGGTATAGAAAACATGAGCAACTGGCATATGTGTTAGATGAATATGAAATGTGTGTTCCTTAATAGACCCTTAGAAGAAGAAGTTTATGTTGCACAACCAGCTGGATTTGTGAAACATGGTGAAGAAAGAAAGGTGTACAGGCTGCATAAAGCTCTGTACGGACTTATACAAGTTCCAAGAGCTTAGAACAAGAAGATAGATGGATTTCTAAGGGAGAAGGAATTTGTGAAGTGCACAAGTGAACATGGAGTATATGCAATAAGAAGCAAGAGTGAATTGTTTATAATATGTCTCTATGTCGATGACTTGTTGATAACAGGTAGTTGCAAGAAGGAGATCGAAAACTTCAAAGGTGATCTCAATAAGGAATTCGAAATGTCAGATCCGGGTGACATTTCATATTTCCTTGGCATCGAATTCTACAAGAGCCGTAGAGGTTTGATGATGCATCAAAGAAGGTATGCAGGAGAAATACTCAAGAGATTTGAGATGCAAGATTGCAACCCAACTTCGACTCCAGCTGAGCCCAAATTACAACTGTCGAAAGATTCAAATGAAAATGATGTCGACCCAACCCAATATAGAAGACTTATTGGGTCACTTCGATACTTTTTTCATACAAGACTTGACTTTGCATACAATGTAGGTATGGTGAGCAGGTTCATGCAGAAGCCAAAGGTATCACATCTAGTAGTGGTGAAGAAGATATTAAGGTATCTGAAAGAAACTCTCGACTATGGCATTTTGTTTCCTACAGTTGATGAAGGAAAAGAATGCAAACTTGTGGGATACACCGACTCAAGTTGGTGTAGTGATGTTGAGGATCAAAAATCCATAGTTGGTTATGTGTTTATGCTAGGTGGGGCACCAATTTCTTGGAGTTCGAGAAAGGAGCCAGTAGTGGCATTATCTTCGTGCGAAGCAGAATACGTAGTTATTTCTCTTTGTGCATGTCAAGCAACATGGATGGTGAATCTGGTTGAAGAGATAACAACAAAGAGTCATGGAGCAGTTACCATGAAGATCGACAGCATGTCAGCTATCACTTTAGCAAAGAATCTGATAGCACATGGCCGAAGCAAACACATCGAGATGAGGTTCCATTATCTTCAAGAGCGGGTAGCAGATTGCAAGATGAATGCGAAACACTGCAGAACTGAGAATCAGATTGCAGACATCATGACGAAGGGGGTGCAGGTCGAAGTATTCAGAAGACTAAGAGCTATGATGAATGTAGATAGCTTAGACACAATGAATTAGGTGATGTGTTGAATTATAATTCCTTGTGCTGAAGCATGTTGCTCGACAGGAATAAGGAAGTGTCGAACCACCTAATATGTTGAGTTGTGTTAGTGTCGAAGTGTCGAAGCATGTTTCTTCACACATGATTTTGACTTAGGCCTATTTTAGTAATGTTAGTTATTTTGGGCTTTTATAGTTTTGGGCTTTGGCTTGAGGTCCAAGTTAACCTAAATCTATAAATAGAGGGAGTAACCCTTATTTTTGTAATAAAGTGAATAGATTATTCATAACATTGTATTCACAGTATTTTGCAGTTGCAAAGTGAATAAGAAGTTTCCCATGGTTTGTGGGCAGAGAGAAACTCTGCAGAATTCTAATTCTTCTTCTCCTTCAATGTTCTTTACTTTCTTTCTCCATTGTTCTTTTCTTTTCATTGCTATAGTGTAGGTGATAAAAATCTTGTTCATCAAGATTGATTGAAATTCTCCATAGGTTTTGGTGGATTTCCAACAATGGCTTAAATGCACTTTTGGTCCCCTAGGTTGAGCATTTTAAATTTTTTGTCCACTATTACAAAACTCAGATTTCTGATCCCTTAATTTTATTTTATTTGGGATTTTTGTATCCCCCTCCAGTTTTGCATATGTGTCATCTTCATTTATGACACGACACTTCGACTTTGATTCCTTTTTTAAAAATTAAACGAATATTTTACATTAAAAAATATTGAATTTTTTTTTATCATACTTATCTATTCATACAATGTTAACAAATTCTAAAAATAAAAAAATCTTTCATTGTTCATGTTTCCATTTCCAATTCATCTCTCCTCAAGAACCCTAACCCCCCTTTCAAACCAATTCACATAAATCAAATCAATCCCCCCAATGTTTTTCTAAAATCTTTCAAAGTTCAATCACCATTTTTACTGTTTTGTCGTATCTCAATCACCATTTTTTTATAACCTGCAAGAGTTCATTTCAGGGTTTTAAAGTTTGTGCTTACGAAGATGACGAATGCACAGTCTTACAGGGGGAGCAATGGAGTTGGTTCAAGGTGTTGATATTGATCACTTCACTCATTCGAGAATTTATGCACACGAGTTGTTCAAATAAGATTCTTAAAGCAGTATTGTAATACAATGTGTTTATAGTAATGTCAACCATGTGTTTAATGTTTTTATTAATTTTTTCAATATAAACTTTCTATTTATGAATTACTTAACATGTGTCATTAGGGCACAAGTTAACATTACCCATTTTTTATTATATAAATGCTAAATTCAAATGCTCACAGACCCTCTCACATTTTTATTTATTTAACTTTTAGTTTTTTTTATAAATAATTTTATTTTAAAAAAACAATATATTATATTTTGTAAACCTATTATACTTGCTTTTATTTCCACTTTAATATTTAATGTTTTTTTATTTTATTTTCAATTAATTTTTCTCAACCGATACATTTTTTGACAATCAATATTTATCAATTATATTTTTTATTTTAATTAATTTTTTTTTATCTTATGTTCTTTTCAACAGTGGTAAATTAGTCAGAATATTTTTTGTTTGATTTTTTATACTTGGTATTTTATTTAAAAAGAATAAAATTAGCTTTGTTGACAAATTAAATCAAACAAATAATGCTCGATGTTGGTATAAAATATTATTATATTATTAATTGTGATAGAGAGATATAATTATTATAAAATGAAACAAAAATAGACAAATCACCTCCATGAATCCTCACATAAACTGAATCCTCAAATAAACCAATCACAACAATGCTTTAAACATCGAACCTGATAAGCATCAATTATATAGCTACAATTAAAATAAATATAAAATAAACTATATAAAATAATTTTTATATACAATTAACAACTAATATAATATACATTAGTCAATTAAAATTGGTATTTCTAAATTGATGTATTTTATTTATTTCTTACATGAAATTTTTTTAATCAACTAAACCAAATTGGCACAATCCAAAATATGATAAAAGAAAGGGACTAAACATTTAGGGTTTTGTTTGAAAATTTGAGGGGAAAGGATTCAATTTTTTTGAATTATAGAGAAATTTTTAGTATTTAAAATTTTTTTGGTATAGAATGTTTATCATCAATATATTTTTAATTTTTTAAATATTATAACAACAAAAATTACATTTGAAAAATTTGTCTAATCTTTCAAAATTTTCCTCCTATACAAATTTTGAGTTCTCAATTTAAAAATTTTAGTTTATGAATAAAAAATACCCTCTAAAATCCTTCTATTCTTTTCACTTAATCCTTCTTTTCATTTAATCCTTCCTTTTTTTTCTTCAAAATTGACCCCTCCAAATTCTCAAACAACCTCTTAAGATACATAAAGAAAAATTCATAAAAAAACATAAATAATTAAGACAAACAAAAAGAAGAAATGAGACATCACATGAAAACAACAATGAACTCAAAACAATTATGATAACTACCTTTAGAGTAATAAAGATGAAGATGATACAACAATAATGTTATGAGTGATGATATTTATAGGGAGGCAAAATAAAACCAACTTTTTTTTATATGATTTTGTTAAATGAGTCTTGTGAACTTTAAAACTTTACTTTTTCCCTTAAGAAATATTTTGAAGTACAAACAAACCTCTATTCATGATCATCGAATTACAAAATGCGGTTAATGAAATCTTTTATTGCTAAAATAAGAAAATCATATAGAATAATGGTACATTTTGTTTTACTATCATATTCGTTTATTTATGGGAATATAGTACTTTTCATGTTTGAACAACCAACACCAAATGCATATAAAATGCTTTTGCTTTGGAAAATGAACATGACTAAAATATGTGGCTAATGACTACTAACTATTTTTGTTTTAAAAGTTTCTATGAGTTGACAAATGACAACTATTGTATTAACTATAATAAATAATAGTATTTTCATAAAACAAATTCATTGAAATTAGTAGAACAATTACTTTTCTATTTTTTTGTTATAAGATTATTTTCCACTTATTCTTTACTCCTTAATATAAGATATTTTTCAAACTCTTACCTGTATTAATAAAAAAAATTATAAAACATTCATATTTATTTTACTTTTGAAAAACATAAAAAAAAAATTCCCGCTCTTACAATTTTATTAAGTATGAGAATAGATATATATTAAAAAAAACAAAAAAGATATCAACTTTGTTAACTGACATAACTATTTTTTAAATACCCATATACTTTATGATAAGGTCTTATAATAAGAACAGAGAATAATTAGACTTACAATTTTTTTTTATATAATAAACTCAAAATTCATAAAATCAAAGAAAAAGAGTAGGGAATTCAACCAAGAGCCACTTAAACACCAACAAATCTAAAACTAGACAAACCTAGTTCATCATGATACAAAGACGAAGCAAGAAAGCTAGGAGAATAATGGCAAACTACACGAGACTCGACATTCGTGGTCATAGAAGCTAGCTTGTCTGCGCAATGGTTATCTTCCCTATAAATGTTAGTGATGAAAAACTCCATGCCTCTAACTTTTTCCATATCATTAAGTCGTCTAGTTTGTATGTTTCAAGGCACAATCTTTGAGTCTTGAGTCGCAAGAATAACCATTTCGAGTTTGTTTCCATCCAAACCTTAGCAAGCCTAAACTAAAAGAAAAATAAATATCTTTTATGACTCCAAAGAGTTCGACATGAAGGGAAGAATTTTCATCAACCAAGTCAGAGAAGGAAGACAAGAAGTCTCCACTCTCATTATGAAAAAGCCTTCGACAATAAGCCAATGAGTTAACATAAGAACCATCAGTGTTGTATGTGATCCACCAGTTCGCCGGAGGAGACCAAATTACTTCCACAATATTATGAGCCTTTTAAGGGTTTAACCCGACTTTAAAGCTCTGATTGATGGTGAAGTCGTGAATGAAAGAGTTTGCAACTTTCAAAGTGTTATTTCCAATGAAGGAGACTTCTGATTGAATTAAACCTAAAGCGGCCTTCCAGTGCATTTTTTAGTTTTTAAACCTAATGTTGTTTGTAGCGAACCAGATGGTGTTTAAGATAGAGATAATGGAAGCTTGGATGATAACCTCACACTATTTACTCCAGCTTCTATCACAAATACTCTGAGCTTCCATGACATTAGAGGGCATGAAGACCTTGATCGAGGCAAGGAACCAGTGCCAAATATGATAAGAAATATGCACTGGAAAAAATGATAAGAGGTTGTTTCTTCGTGCATGCTACAAAGACTACACCAAGAGGGACTAAAGCAACCTCTTTTTGAAGGTTCTCATAAGTGGCAAGTCTATTGTGACAAAGCCTCCAAAGTGTGAAAGCTTTTAAGAGAGGAATATCTTGATTCCAAAGCTTGCTTGACTATCTCAGCAAAGGCCTATTGGGCTTTTTCAGAATGTATGCATCTTTAAGGGACAAGTTTCCATTATTTGTGTGAGGCCAAATTCTACAGTCTTCTCTGAGATCCAACGGAAGAGTGATTTGTTGTACTTTTTGTGAATGTCAGGCACCAAATTAGAAATGAAATCAGGAAAATGTCAATTGCCTTGATTGATGAAGCTTGAGATAACTAGATTGGTCTTAGCCTCAGATGGATGTTGCACCTGATTGATTAAAGGTTTTTGAAGCCAATAATCTAACCAAAAATTAGTGGACTTCCCATCACCCACTATAATTTTAGATTCATGAAGTATTGTGCTAAATTCTTTTTTATACTGCACCAAATAGAAGAGTTGATATGATAGGATATGGATTTTCCCTTCTTCAAGATTCTTTGCTTTTAAGATCTTAGCCCAAGACTCCATAGAATTGATAGTGTCCCAATGAAGCTTCATATTGGAAGCAACATTAAGAACCAAAACAAATCTAATACTCAGTCTACCTTGATTATAAGGGCCACACACCATCATATCCTAAGACACAGAGACCAACTTTCTTTACAAGACATTGCCTGACCAAATGAAGTTCGTACAACACTTCTCAATTTTTTGATTAAAATGAAACAAAAATAGACAAATCACCTCCATGAATCCTCACATAAACTGAATCCTCAAATAAACCAATCACAACAATGCTTTAAACATCGAACCTGATAAGCATCAATTATATAGCTACAATTAAAATAAATATAAAATAAACTATATAAATAATTTTTATATACAATTAACAACTAATATAATATACATTAGTCAATTAAAATTGGTATTTCTAAATTGATGTATTTTATTTATTTCTTACATGAAATTTTTTTAATCAACTAAACCAAATTGGCACAATCCAAAATATGATAAAAGAAAGGGACTAAACATTTAGGGTTTTGTTTGAAAATTTGAGGGGAAAGGATTCAATTTTTTTGAATTATAGAGAAATTTTTAGTATTTAAAATTTTTTTGGTATAGAATGTTTATCATCAATATATTTTTAATTTTTTAAATATTATAACAACAAAAATTACATTTGAAAAATTTGTCTAATCTTTCAAAATTTTCCTCCTATACAAATTTTGAGTTCTCAATTTAAAAATTTTTAGTTTATGAATAAAAAAATACCCTCTAAAATCCTTCTATTCTTTTCACTTAATCCTTCTTTTCATTTAATCCTTCCTTTTTTTTCTTCAAAATTGACCCCTCCAAATTCTCAAACAACCTCTTAAGATACATAAAGAAAAATTCATAAAAAAACATAAATAATTAAGACAAACAAAAAGAAGAAATGAGACATCACATGAAAACAACAATGAACTCAAAACAATTATGATAACTACCTTTAGAGTAATAAAGATGAAGATGATACAACAATAATGTTATGAGTGATGATATTTATAGGGAGGCAAAATAAAACCAACTTTTTTTTATATGATTTTGTTAAATGAGTCTTGTGAACTTTAAAACTTTACTTTTTCCCTTAAGAAATATTTTGAAGTACAAACAAACCTCTATTCATGATCATCGAATTACAAAATGCGGTTAATGAAATCTTTTATTGCTAAAATAAGAAAATCATATAGAATAATGGTACATTTTGTTTTACTATCATATTCGTTTATTTATGGGAATATAGTACTTTTCATGTTTGAACAACCAACACCAAATGCATATAAAAATGCTTTTGCTTTGGAAAATGAACATGACTAAAATATGTGGCTAATGACTACTAACTATTTTTGGTTTAAAAAGTTTCTATGAGTTGACAAATGACAACTATTGTATTAACTATAATAAATAATAGTATTTTCATAAAACAAATTCATTGAAATTAGTAGAACAATTACTTTTCTATTTTTTTTGTTATAAGATTATTTTCCACTTATTCTTTACTCCTTAATATAAGATATTTTTCAAACTCTTACCTGTATTAATAAAAAAAATTATAAAACATTCATATTTATTTTACTTTTGAAAAACATAAAAAAAAAATTCCCGCTCTTACAATTTTATTAAGTATGAGAATAGATATATATTAAAAAAAACAAAAAAGATATCAACTTTGTTAACTGACATAACTATTTTTTAAATACCCATATACTTTATGATAAGGTCTTATAATAAGAACAGAGAATAATTAGACTTACATTTTTTTTTATATAATAAACTCAAAATTCATAAAATCAAAGAAAAAGAGTAGGGAATTCAACCAAGAGCCACTTAAACACCAACAAATCTAAAACTAGACAAACCTAGTTCATCATGATACAAAGACGAAGCAAGAAAGCTAGGAGAATAATGGCAAACTACACGAGACTCGACATTCGTGGTCATAGAAGCTAGCTTGTCTGCGCAATGGTTATCTTCCCTATAAATGTTAGTGATGAAAAACTCCATGCCTCTAACTTTTTCCATATCATTAAGTCGTCTAGTTTGTATGTTTCAAGGCACAATCTTTGAGTCTTGAGTCGCAAGAATAACCATTTCGAGTTTGTTTCCATCCAAACCTTAGCAAGCCTAAACTAAAAGAAAAATAAATATCTTTTATGACTCCAAAGAGTTCGACATGAAGGGAAGAATTTTCATCAACCAAGTCAGAGAAGGAAGACAAGAAGTCTCCACTCTCATTATGAAAAAGCCTTCGACAATAAGCCAATGAGTTAACATAAGAACCATCAGTGTTGTATGTGATCCACCAGTTCGCCGGAGGAGACCAAATTACTTCCACAATATTATGAGCCTTTTAAGGGTTTAACCCGACTTTAAAGCTCTGATTGATGGTGAAGTCGTGAATGAAAGAGTTTGCAACTTTCAAAGTGTTATTTCCAATGAAGGAGACTTCTGATTGAATTAAACCTAAAGCGGCCTTCCAGTGCATTTTTTAGTTTTTAAACCTAATGTTGTTTGTAGCGAACCAGATGGTGTTTAAGATAGAGATAATGGAAGCTTGGATGATAACCTCACACTATTTACTCCAGCTTCTATCACAAATACTCTGAGCTTCCATGACATTAGAGGGCATGAAGACCTTGATCGAGGCAAGGAACCAGTGCCAAATATGATAAGAAATATGCACTGGAAAAAATGATAAGAGGTTGTTTCTTCGTGCATGCTACAAAGACTACACCAAGAGGGACTAAAGCAACCTCTTTTTTGAAGGTTCTCATAAGTGGCAAGTCTATTGTGACAAAGCCTCCAAAGTGTGAAAGCTTTTAAGAGAGGAATATCTTGATTCCAAAGCTTGCTTGACTATCTCAGCAAAGGCCTATTGGGCTTTTTCAGAATGTATGCATCTTTAAGGGACAAGTTTCCATTATTTGTGTGAGGCCAAATTCTACAGTCTTCTCTGAGATCCAACGGAAGAGTGATTTGTTGTACTTTTTGTGAATGTCAGGCACCAAATTAGAAATGAAATCAGGAAAATGTCAATTGCCTTGATTGATGAAGCTTGAGATAACTAGATTGGTCTTAGCCTCAGATGGATGTTGCACCTGATTGATTAAAGGTTTTTGAAGCCAATAATCTAACCAAAAATTAGTGGACTTCCCATCACCCACTATAATTTTAGATTCATGAAGTATTGTGCTAAATTCTTTTTTATACTGCACCAAATAGAAGAGTTGATATGATAGGATATGGATTTTCCCTTCTTCAAGATTCTTTGCTTTTAAGATCTTAGCCCAAGACTCCATAGAATTGATAGTGTCCCAATGAAGCTTCATATTGGAAGCAACATTAAGAACCAAAACAAATCTAATACTCAGTCTACCTTGATTATAAGGGCCACACACCATCATATCCTAAGACACAGAGACCAACTTTCTTTACAAGACATTGCCTGACCAAATGAAGTTCGTACAACACTTCTCAATTTTTTGATTAAAGACACAGGAAAATTTAACCTTGATTATACTTACTAAGTGTTTGTTTGACAAACACAATAAACTACCTTATATGAGATAAAATTTATAGCTTATTTTAATAAGTTTATGATATATTTTTATAAAATATTACAAACAGTTAATATAATTTAGTAAAATTTGAATTACAATAATTTAATAAAAATAATTTTTTTATAATATTACATGAAAAATCTCCAAAGTAAACATAAAACTAAACATTGAATTATAGGCACGTTAATTAAGAATAAAAATATTAAATTTATGGCTGTTGAGTTATAATTCCTTGTGTCGAAGCATGTTGCTCGACAGGAACAAGGAAGTGTCGAACCACCTAGTGTGTTGAATTGTGTTAGTGTCGAAGTGTCGAAGCATGTTGCTTCACACAGGATTTCGACTTAGGCTTATTTTAGTAGTGTTAGCTATTTTGGGCTTTTATAGTTTTGGGCTTTTATAGTTTTGAACTTTTGCTTGAGGTTCAAGTTAACCTAAACCTATAAATAGAGGGAGTAACCCTTATTTTTGTAATAAAGTGAATAGAGTATTCATAACATTGTATTCACATTATTTTTCAATTGCAAAGTGAATAAGAAGTTTTCTATAGTTTGTGGGCAGAGAGAAACTTTGCAGAATTCTAATTCTTCTTCTCCTTAATCGTTCTTTAATTTCTTTCTCCATTGTTCTTTTCTTTTCATTTCTATAGTGTGGGTGATAATAATATTGTTCATCAAGATTTATTGAAATTCTCCATAGATTTTGGTGGATTTCCAACATCGGGTATCAAGAGCTTCGGTTTAATCGATTTGTGGGAAGAAAATCACCATGGCAACGAATAATCTAAACAGGCATTTTCTAGCAAATCTTTTGATTCTCAAAAACAACAATTATGAGAAATGGTGCAAGCAGATAAATGTTGTATTCTGTTATCAAGATCTTTGGGATCTTGTGAAGGAAGGAGTAACAACGCTTGCAGAAGTTGCAATAGATCAAGAAAAGGCTGCACATAAAGAATTGAAGAAGAAATATTATCAAGTTCTCTTTATAATCCATTAATGTGTTGATGCATATAACTTTGAAAAGGTTAGTGATGCAGAGTCAGCGAAAGAAGCATGGGAAATTCTGGAGAAATCGTTTGGAGGCGTAGAGAAGGTGAAAGAGGCGAGGTTACAAACTCACAAAAGGACGTATGAATTACTTCAGATGGAAGACAATGAAAGCATAATTAATTTCTTCACCAAGGTTACGAAACTGGTGACTCAAATCAAGGTATGAGGAGAAATGTTGACATCAAGATCTGTTATTGGAAATATCTTGAGGTCGTTGGCTCCAAAATTCGACCACGTGGTAGTAGCCATAGAAGAGTCGAAAGATTTGTCAAAACTGACAAAGGAAGAGCTTCAAGGGACACTTGAATATCATGAACAAATAATGGTTGAAAGACTTGCAGGAAAGTTGAAGAGTGATATGGCTTTGCAGACTCAATCAGCAAAAGAAAGGAAAGGCAAAGGTAGATGGAATGGCAACAAAGGCAGAGGAGGTTACAACAATTCGACTGATCGAAATCAGCAAGAAGGAAACTGGTCAAATTAGAGAAAACCATGGAACCAAGGCAACCAAAGAGGTGGTGTTGCAGGTAGAGGAAAAGGTGGTGGTCAAAAGCCAGACAAGAGTCACATTCAGTGTTACAATTGTCAAAGGTATGGTCATTATTCTAGTGATTGTCTAGAAAAGCAGAAGAATCAAGAAACTTATGCAAAGCTGGAGAAACATGAAGAAGAAGAGACGTTGCTGATGGTTACAACAAGAGATGAAGAGAGATTCAAGGACCAGTGGTACTTGGACTCATGATGCTTATCACACATGTCTGGAAGGAAAGATTGGTTTGTCAACATAAATTCCTCAATGAAGAACATGGTGAAATTTTCAAATGACAACACTTTAGCAACTGAAGGTGTTGGTGATGTTTTGATTATGAGGAAATATGGTAAGAAGTCAGTAATTTCAAATGTGTTGTACATACTAGACATGAAGAGCAATTTGCTCAACATAGGGAAATTAGTCGACAAGAACTACAAGGTGTCGATCAAAGACAAGATGATGAGAGTTCTCGACTCAAATGGAAGGTTGATCTTGAAGGCTCCAATGTCTCATAATAGAACCTTCAAGATTGAGATTAATGTGATAGAGCATAAGTGCCTTACAACAGCAGCCAACAGAGATGAATGGATATGGCATTATAGACTTGGTCATCTCAATTTCAAAGACATCAGAGATTTGAAGAGAAGAAATATGGTTTCAGGATTACCAGAAATCAACATTCCAAATGAAGTGTGTGAAGAATGTGTGCAGGTGAAGCAGCACAAGAACAACTTCAGTAAGGATGCGGGAAGCAGGCTGAAGGCAATTCTTGAAGTAATATACTCTAATGTATGTGGTCCTCTCTAGGTGGATTCGGTTGGAGTTAACAAATACTTTGTTACATTCATAGATGATTTCAGTCGAAAACTGTAGTCTTACCTGATCAAGAAGAAAAGTGAAGGGATCGAGGTATTTGCCAAGTTTAAATCTATGGTAGAAAGACAGAGCGGTCGAAAGATCAAGATTTTGAGGACTGATGGTGGTGGGGAATATGTGTCGAAATATTTTGATGCATTATGTGTGAAAGAAGGGACTGTGCATGAGGTGGTTCCACCCTACACTCCACAGCAAAATGGAGTCGTGGAAAGGAAGAATAGAACGATCATGAATATGCTTAGAAGTATGTTGAAAAGCAAGCATCTACCCAAAGAATAATGGGGAAAAGTTGTGTCCACTACAACATATATCCTGAACAGATGTCTGACGAAGAAGCTAGAAGGAATCACGCCAAAAGAATGTTGGTATGGTGTCAAGCCTAGCTTGAGTCATCTGAGGGTGTTTGGATCTATAACACATAGACATGTGCCACATCAGTTGAGAATAAAACTTGATGACAAGTCGAGTCAGATGATCCTGATATGATATCATTCGATTGTAGGATACAAGTTGTTCGACCCAGTGAATAAGCAAGTGGTGATCAGCAGAGATTTGATCATATATGAGTTAAATAATGGGATTGGATTGAAAATGTCAAGAAATATTTAGTTAGAATCTTTAGTGATGAACCAACTAGTGAAGTCGAAAGAGAAGTTCGACAGGAAGAAGTCAGAGGTGAAGCAGACCCAAGAAGACCTCAAAGGACAAGATACATGCCTGCAAGGTTGCAAGAATATATGATTACATCATATTATATGGTCAATGAAGAAGGTGAGCTAGTACATTATGATTTCTACGCAGATGTTGAACCTGTCAATGCAGCTGAGACATTGAAAGATTCGAAGTGGATGAAAGCAATGGACAAAGAGTTTAAGTCAATCGACGTCAATAACACTTGGTCACTTGTCGAATTTCCCCAAAACAAGAAGGCAATCGATGTGAAGTGGTTATACAAGGTGAAGTTGAATCCCAAAGGAGAAGTGACTCGACACAAGGCGAGACTTGTGGCAAAAGGATTTCTTCAGAAAGAAGGAATCGACTTCAATGAAGTTTTTACACCTGTTGCTAGGATCGAAACAATTAGGTTGGTTGTTGGTATAGAAAACATGAGCAATTGGCAGATGCGTTAGATGAATGTGAAATGGTGTGTTCCTTAATAGACCCTTAGAAGAAGAAGTTTATGTTGCACAACCAGCTGGGTTTGTGAGACATGGTGAAGAAAGAAAGGTGTACAGGCTGCATAAAGCTCTGTACGGACTTATACAAGTTCCAAGAGCTTAGAACAAGAAGATAGATGGATTTCTAAGGGAGAAGGAATTTGTGAAGTGCACAAGTGAACATGGAGTATATGCAAGAAGAAGCAAGAGTGAATTGTTTATACTATGTCTCTATGTCGATGACTTGTTGATAACAGGTAGTTGCAAGAAGGAGATCGAAAACTTCAAAGGTGATCTCAATAAGGAATTCGAAATGTCAGATCTGGGTGACATTTCATATTTCCTTGGCATCGAATTCTACAAGAGCCGTAGAGGTTTGATGATGCATCAAAGAAGGTATGCAGGAGAAATACTCAAGAGATTTGAGATGCAAGATTGCAACCCAACTTCGACTCCAGCTGAGCCCAAATTAAAACTGTCGAAAGATTCAAATGAAAATGATGTCGACCCAACCCAATATAGAAGACTTATTGGGTCACTTCGATACTTTTTTCATACAAGACTTGACTTAGCATACAATGTATGTATGGTGAGCAGGTTCATGCAGAAACCAAAGGTATCACATCTAGTAGTGGTGAAGAAGATATTAAAGTATCTGAAAGAAACTCTCGACTATGGCATTTTGTTTCCTGCAGTTGATGAAGGAAAAGAGTGCAAACTTGTGGGATACACCGACTCAAGTTGGTGTAGTGATGTTGAGGATCAAAAATCCATAGTTGGTTATGTGTTTATGCTAGGTGGGGCACCAATTGCTTGGAGTTCGAGAAAGGAGCCAATAGTGGCATTATCTTCGTGCGAAGCAGAATACGTAGTTATTTCTCTTTGTGCATGTCAAGCAACATGGATGGTGAATCTGGTTGAAGAGATAACAACAAAGAGTCATGGAGCAATTACCATGAAGATCGACAGCATGTCAGCTATCACTTTAGCAAAGAATCTGATAACACATGGCCGAAGCAAACACATCGAGATGAGGTTCCATTATCTTCAAGAGCGGGTAGCAGATTGCAAGATGAATGCGAAACACTGCAGAACTGAGAATCAGATTGCAGACATCATGACGAAGGGGGTGCAGGTCGAAGTATTCAGAAGACTAAGAGCTATGATGAATGTAGATAGCTTAGACACAATGAATTAGGTGATGTGTTGAATTATAATTCCTTGTGCTGAAGCATGTTGCTCGACAGGAATAAGGAAGTGTCGAACCACCTAATATGTTGAGTTGTGTTAGTGTCGAAGTGTCGAAGCATGTTTCTTCACACATGATTTTGACTTAGGCCTATTTTAGTAATGTTAGTTATTTTGGGCTTTTATAGTTTTGGGCTTTGGCTTGAGGTCCAAGTTAACCTAAATCTATAAATAGAGGGAGTAACCCTTATTTTTGTAATAAAGTGAATAGATTATTCATAACATTGTATTCACAGTATTTTGCAGTTGCAAAGTGAATAAGAAGTTTCCCATGGTTTGTGGGCAGAGAGAAACTCTGCAGAATTCTAATTCTTCTTCTCCTTCAATGTTCTTTACTTTCTTTCTCCATTGTTCTTTTCTTTTCATTGCTATAGTGTAGGTGATAAAAATCTTGTTCATCAAGATTGATTGAAATTCTCCATAAGTTTTGGTGGATTTCCAACAATGGCTTAAATGCACTTTTGGTCCCCTAGGTTGAGCATTTTAAATTTTTTGTCCACTATTACAAAACTCAGATTTCTGATCCCTTAATTTTATTTTATTTGGGATTTTTGTATCCCCCTCCAGTTTTGCATATGTGTCATCTTCATTTATGACACGACACTTCGACTTTGATTCCTTTTTTAAAAATTAAACGAATATTTTACATTAAAAAATATTGAATTTTTTTTTATCATACTTATCTATTCATACAATGTTAACAAATTCTAAAAATAAAAAAATCTTTCATTGTTCATGTTTCCATTTCCAATTCATCTCTCCTCAAGAACCCTAACCCCCCTTTCAAACCAATTCACATAAATCAAATCAATCCCCCCAATGTTTTTCTAAAATCTTTCAAAGTTCAATCACCATTTTTACTGTTTTGTCGTATCTCAATCACCATTTTTTTATAACCTGCAAGAGTTCATTTCAGGGTTTTAAAGTTTGTGCTTACGAAGATGACGAATGCACAGTCTTACAGGGGGGGCAATGGAGTTGGTTCAAGGTGCTGATATTGATCACTTCACTCATTCGAGAATTTATGCACACGAGTTGTTCAAATAAGATTCTTAAACCAGTATTGTAATACAATGTGTTTATAGTAATGTCAACCATGTGTTTAATGTTTTTATTAATTTTTTCAATATAAACTTTCTATTTATGAATTACTTAACATGTGTCATTAGGGCACAAGTTAACATTACCCATTTTTTATTATATAAATGCTAAATTCAAATGCTCACAGACCCTCTCACATTTTTATTTATTTAACTTTTAGTTTTTTTATTAATAATTTTATTTTAAAAATACAATATATTATATTTTGTAAATCAATTATACTTGCTTTTATTTCCACTTTAATATTTAATGTTTATGATTTTATTTTCAATTAATTTTCCTCAACCGATACATTTTTTGACAATCAATATTTATCAATTATATTTTTTATTTTAAAATTTTTTTTTTATCTTATGTTCTTTTCAACAGTGGTAAATTAGTCAGAACATTTTTTGTTTGATTTTTTATACTTGGTATTTTATTTAAAAAGAATAAAATTAGCTTTGTTAACAAATTAAATCAAACAAATAATGCTCGATGTTGGTATAAAATATTATTATATTATTAATTGTGATACAAAGATATAATTATTATAAAATGAAACAAAAATAGACAAATCACCTCCATGAATCCTCACATAAACTGAATCCTCAAATAAACCAATCACAACAATGCTTTAAACATCGAACCTGATAAGCATCAATTATATAGCTACAATTAAAATAAATATAAAATAAACTATATAAAATGATTTTTATATACAATTAACAACTAATATAATATACATTAGTCAATTAAAATTGGTATTTCTAAATTGATGTATTTTATTTATTTCTTACATGAAATTTTTTTAATCAACTAAACCAAATTGGCACAATCCAAAATATGATAAAAGAAAGGGACTAAACATTTAGGGTTTTGTTTGAAAATTTGAGGGGAAAGGATTCAATTTTTTTGAATTATAGAGAAATTTTTAGTATTTAAAATTTTTTTGGTATAGAATGTATATCATCAATATATTTTTTATTTTTTAAATATTATAACAACAAAAATTACATTTGAAAAATTTGTCTAATCTTTCAAAATTTTCCTCCTATACAAATTTTGAGTTCTCAATTTAAAATTTTTTAGTTTATGAATAAAAAAATACCCTCTAAAATCCTTCTATTCTTTTCACTTAATCCTTCCTTTTTTTCTTCAAAATTGACCCCTCCAAATTCTCAAACAACCTCTTAAGATACATAAAGAAAAATTCATAAAAAAACATAAATAATTAAGACAAACAAAAAGAAGAAATGAGACATCACATGAAAACAACAATGAACTCAAAACAATTATGATAACTACCTTTAGAGTAATAAAGATGAAGATGATACAACAATAATGTTATGAGTGATGATATTTATAGGGAGGCAAAATAAAACCAACTTTTTTTTATATGATTTTGTTAAATGAGTCTTGTGAACTTTAAAACTTTACTTTTTCCCTTAAGAAATATTTTGAAGTACAAACAAACCTCTATTCATGATCATCGAATTACAAAATGCGGTTAATGAAATCTTTTATTGCTAAAATAAGAAAATCATATAGAATAATGGTACATTTTGTTTTACTATCATATTCGTTTATTTATGGGAATATAGTACTTTTCATGTTTGAACAACCAACACCAAATGCATATAAAAATGCTTTTGCTTTGGAAAATGAACATCATTAAACTATGTGGCTAATGATTACTAACTATTTTGGTTTAAAAAGTTTCTATGAGTTGACAAATGACAACTATTGTATTAACTATAATAAATAATAGTATTTTCATAAAACAAATTCATTGAAATTAGTAGAACAATTACTTTTCTATTTTTTTTGTTATAAGATTATTTTCCACTTATTCTTTACTCCTTAATATAAGATATTTTTCAAACTCTTACCTGTATTAATAATTTTTTTTATAAAATATTCATATTTATTTTACTTTTGAAAAACATAAAAAAAAATCCCGCTCTTACAATTTTATTAAGTATGAAAATATATATATATATATATATAAACAAAAACGATAACAACTTTGTTAACTGACATAACTATTTTTTAAATACCCATATATTTTATTATAAGATCTTATAATAAGAACAGAGAATAATTAGACTTACAATTTTTTTATATATAATAAACTCAAAATTCATAAAATCAAAGAAAAAGAGTAGGGAATTCATCCAAGATCCACTTAAACACCAACAAATCTAAAACTAGATAAACCTAGTTCATCATGATACAAAGACGAAGCAAGAAAGCTAGGAGAATAATGGCAAACTACACGAGACTCGACATTCGTGGTCATAGAAGCTAGCTTGTCTGCGCAATGGTTAACTTCCCTATAAATGTTAGTGATGAAAAACTCCATGCCTCTAACTTTTGCCATATCATTAAGTCGTCTAGTTTGTATGTTTCAAGGCACAATCTTTAAGTCTTGAGTCGCAAGAATAACCATTTCGAGTTTGTTTCAATCCAAACCTTAGCAAGCCTAAACTAAAAGAAAAATCAATATCTTTTATGACTCCAAAGAGTTCGACATGAAGGGAAGAATTTTCATCAACCAAGTCAGAGAAGGCAGACAAGAAGTCTCCACTCTCATTACGAAAAAGCCTTCGACAATAAGCTAATGAGGTAACATAAGAACCATCAGTGTTGTATGTGAACCACCAGTTCGCCGGAGGAGACCAAATTACTTCCACAATATTATGAGCCTTTTAAGGGTTTAACCCGACTTTAAAGCTCTGATTGATGGTGAAGTCGTGAATGAAAGAGTTTGCAACTTTCAAAGTGTTATTTCTAGTGAAGGAGACTTCTGATTGAATTAAACCTAAAGCGGTCTTCCAGTGCATTTTTTAGTTTTTAAACCTAATGTTGTTTGTAGCGAACCAGATGGTGTTTAAGATAGAGATAATGGAAGCTTGGATGATAACCTCACACTATTTACTCCAGCTTCTATCACAAATACTCAAAGCTTCCATGACATTAGAGGGCATGAAGACCTTGATCGAGGCAAGGAACCAGTGCCAAATATGATAAGAAATATGCACTGGAAAAATGATAAGAGGTTGTTTCTTCGTGCTTGCTACAAAGACTACACCAAGAGGGACTAAAGCAACCTCTTTTTTGGAGGTTCTCATAAGTGGCAAGTCTATTGTGACAAAGCCTCCAAAGTGTGAAAGCTTTTAAGAGAGGAATATCTTGATTCCAAAGCTTGCTTGACTATCTCAGCAAAGGCGTATTGGGCTTTTTCAGAATATATGCATCTTTAAGGGACAAGTTTCCATTATTTGTGTGAGGCCAAATTCTACAGTCTTCTCTGAGATCCAATGGAAGAGTGATTTGTTGTACTTTTTGTGGATGTCAGGCACCAAATTAGAAATGAAATCAGGAAAATGTCAATTGCCTTGATTGATGAAGCTTGAGATAAATAGATTGGTCTTAACCTCAGATGGATGTTGCACCTGATTGATTAAAGGTTTTTGAAGCCAATAATCTAACCAAAAATTAGTGGACTTCCCATCACCCACTATAATTTTAGATTCATGAAGTATTGTGCTAAATTCTTTTTTTATACTGCACCAAATATAAGAGTTGATATGAAAGCATATGGATTTTCCCTTCTTCAAGATTCTTTGCTTTTAAGATCTTAGCCCAAGACTTCGTAGAATTGATAGTGTCCCAATGAAGCTTCATATTGGAAGCAACATTAAGAACCAAAACAAATCTACTACTCAGTCTACCTTGATTGTAAGGGCCACACACCATCATATCCTAAGACACAGAAACCAACTTTCTTTACAAGACATTGCCTGACCAAATGAAGTTCCTACAATACTTCTCAATTTTCTTGATTAAAGACACAGAAAAATTTAACCTTGATTATACTTACTAAGTGTTTGTTTGACAAACACAATAAACTACCTCATATAAGATAAAATTTATAGCTTATTTTAATAAGTTTATAATATATTTTCATAAAATATTACAAACAGTTAATATAATTTAATAAAATTTGAATTACAATAATTTAATAAAAATAATTTTTTTATAATATTACATGAAAAATCTCCAAAGTAAACATAAAACTAAACATTGAATTATAGGCACATTAATTAAGAATAAAAATATTAAATTTATGGTTGTTGAATTGTAATTCCTTGTTTCGAAGCATGTTGCTCGACAGGAACAAGGAAGTGTCAAACCACCTAGTGTGTTGAATTGTGTTAGTGTCGAAGTGTCGAAGCATGTTGCTTCACACATGGTTTCGACTTAGGCTTATTTTAGTAGTGTTAGCTATTTTGGGCTTTTATAGTTTTGGACATTTATAGTTTTGAGCTTTTGTTTGAGGTCCAAGTTAACCTAAACCTATAAATAGAGGGAGTAACCCTTATTTTTGTAATAAAGTGAATAGAGTATTCATAACATTGTATTCACATTATTTTTCAATTGCAAAGTGAATAAGAAGTTTTCTATAGGTTGTGGGCAGAGAGAAACTTTGTAGAATTCTAATTCTTCTTCTCCTTCATCGTTCTTTAATTTCTTTCTCCATTGTTCTTTTCTTTTCATTTCTATAGTGTGGGTGATAATAATATTGTTCATCAAGATTTATTGAAATTCTCCATAGATTTTGGTGGATTTCCAACATCTGGTATCAAGAGCTTCGGTTTAATCGATTTGTGGGAAGAAAATCACCATGGCAACGAATAATCTAAACAGGCATTTTCTAGCAAATCTTTTGATTCTCAAGAACAACAATCATGAGAATTGGTGCAAGCAGATAAATGTTGTATTCTGTTATCAAGATCTTTGGGATCTTGTGAAGGAAGGAGTAGCAACGCTTGCAGAAGTTGCAATAGATCAAGAAAAGGTTGCACATAAAGAATTGAAGAAGAAAGATTATAAAGTTCTCTTTATAATACATTAATGTGTTGATGCATATAACTTTGAAAAGGTTAGTGATGCAGAGTCAGCGAAAGAAGCATGGGAAATTCTGGAGAAATCGTTTGGAGGCGTAGAGAAGGTGAAAGAGGCGAGGTTACAAACTCACAAAAGGACGTATGAATTGCTTCAGATGGAAGACAATGAAAGCATAACTAATTTCTTCACAAAGGTTACGAAACTGGTGACTCAAATCAAGGTATGAGGAGAAATGGTGACATCAAGATCTGTTATTGGAAATATCTTGAGGTCGTTGGCTCCAAAATTCGACCACGTGGTAGTAGCCATAGAAGAGTCGAAAGATTTGTCAAAACTGACAAAGGAAGAGCTTCAAGGGACGCTTGAATATCATGAACAAATAATGGTTGAAAGAGTTGCAGGAAAGTCGAAGAGTGATATGGCTTTGTAGACTCAATCAACAAAAGAAAGGAAAGGCAAAGGTAGATGGAATGGCAACAAAGGCAGAGGAGGTTACAACAATTCGACTGATCGAAATCAGAAAGAAGGAAACTGGTCGAATCAGAAAAAACCATGGAACCAAGGAAACCAAAGAGGTGGTATTGCAGGTAGAGGAAGAGGTGGTGGTCAAAAGCCAGACAAGAGTCACATTCAGTGTTACAATTGTTAAAGGTATGGTCATTATTCTAGTGATTGTCCAAAAAAGCAGAAGAATCAAGAAACTTATGCAAAGCTGGAGAAACATGAAGAAGAAGAGACGTTGCTGATGGTTACAACAAGAGATGAAGAGAGATTCAAGGACCAGTGGTACTTGGACTCATGATGCTTATCACACATGTCTGGAAGGAGAGATTGGTTTGTCAACATAAATCCCTCAATGAAGAACATGGTGAAATTTGCAAATGACAACACTTTAGCAGTTGAAGGTGTTGGTGATGTTCTGATTATGAGGAAAGATGGTAAGAGGTCAGTAATTTCAAATGTGTTGTACATACTAGACATGAAGAGCAATTTGCTCAACATAGGGAAATTAGTCGAAAAGAACTACAAGGTGTCGATCAAAGACAAGATGATGATAGTTCTCGACACAAATGGAAGGTTGACCTTGAAGGCTCCAATGTCTTATAATAGAACCTTCAAGATTGAGCTTAATGTGATAGAGCATAAGTGCCTTACAACAGCAGCCAACAGAGATGAATGGATATGGCATTATAGACTTGGTCATCTCAATTTCAAAGACATCAGAGATTTGAAGAGAAGAAATATGGTTTCATGATTACCAGAAATCAACATTCCAAATGAAGTGTGTGAAGAATGTGTGCAGGCGAAGCAGCATAAGAACAACTTCAGTAAGGATGCAGGAAGCAGGCCGAAGGCAATTCTTGAAGTCATATACTCTGATGTATGTGGTCCTCTCTAGGTGGATTCGGTTGGAGTTAACAAATACTTTGTTACATTCATAGATGATTTCAGTCGAAAACTGTAGTCTTACCTGATCAAGAAGAAAAGTGAAGGGATCGAGGTATTTGCCAAGTTTAAATCTATGGTAGAAAGACAGAACGGTCGAAAGATCAAGATTTTGAGGACTGGTGGATGTGGAGAATATGTGTCGAAAGATTTTGATGCATTATGTGTGAAAGAAGGGATTGTGCATGAGGTGGTTCCACCCTACACTCCACAGCAAAATGGAGTCGTGGAAAGGAAGAATAGAACGATCATGAATATGCTTAGAAGTATGTTGAAAGGCAAGCATCTACCCAAAGAATAATGGGGAGAAGTTGTGTCCACTGCAACATATATCCTGAACAGATGTCTGACGAAGAAGCTAGAAGGAATCACGCCAAAAGAATGTTGGTATGGTGTCAAGCCTAGCTTGAGTCATTTGAGGGTGTTTGGATCTATAACACATAGACATGTGCCAGATCGGTTGAGAATAAAACTTGATGACAAGTCGAGTCAGATGATCCTGATATGATATCATTTGATTGGAGGATACAAGTTGTTCGACCCAGTGAATAAGCAAGTGGTGATTAGCAGAGATGTGATCATATATGAGCTTAAATAATGGGATTGGGTTGAGAATGTCAAGAAATATTTAGTGAGAATCTTTAGTGATGAACCAACTAGTGAAGTCGAAAGAGAAGTTCGACAGGAAGAAGTCAGAGTTGAAGCAGACCCAAGCAGACCTCAAAGAACAAGACACATGCCTGCAAGGTTGCAAGAATATGTGATTACATCATATGATATGGTCAATAAAGAAGGTGAGCTGGTACATTATGATTTCTACGCAGATGTCGAACCTATCAATGCAGCTGAGACATTGAAAGATTCGAAGTGGATGAAAGCAATGGACAAAGAGCTGAAGTCAATCGACGTCAATAACACTTGGTGACTTGTCGAATTGCCCCAAAACAAGAAGGCAATCGATGTGAATTGGGTATACAAGGTGAAGTTGAATCCCAAAGGAGAAGTGACTCGACACAAGGCGAGACTTGTGGCAAAAGGATTTCTTCAGAAAGAAGGAATCGACATCAATGAAGTTTTTACACATGTTACTAGGATTGAAACAATTAGGTTGTTTGTTGGTCTACAAAACATGAGCAACTGGAAGATGTGTCAGATGAATGTGAAATGTGAAATCCTTAATAGACCCTTAGAAGAAGAAGTTTATGTTGCACAACCAACTGGGTTTGTGAAACATGGTGAAGAAAGAAAGGTGTACAGGCTGCATAAAGCCCTGTACGAACTTAAACAAGTTCCAAGAGCTTAGAACAAGAAGATAGATGGCTTTCTAAGGGAGAAGGAATTTGTGAAGTGCACAAGTGAACATGGAGTATATGCAAGAAGAAGCAAGAGTGAATTTTTTATACTATGTCTCTATGTCGATGACTTGTTGATAACAGGTAGCTGCAAGAAGGAGATCGAAGACTTCAAAGGTGATCTCAATAAGGAATTCGAAATGTCAGATCTGGGCATCGAATTCTACAAGAGCCGTAGAGGTTTGGTGATGCATCAAAGAAGGTATGCAGGAGAAATACTCAAGAGATTTGAGATGCAAGATTGCAACCCAACTTCGACTCCAGCTGAACCCAAATTACAACTGTCGAAAGATTCAAATGAAAATGATGTCGACCCAACCCAATATAGAAGCCTTATTGGGTCACTTCGATACCTTTTTCATACAAGACTTGACTTAGCATACAATGTAGGTCTGGTGAGTAGGTTCATGCAGAAGCCAAAGGTATCAAATCTAGCAGTGGTGAAGAAGATATTAAGGTATCTGAAAGAAACTCTTGACTATGGCATTTTGTTTCCTGCAGTTGATGAAGGAAAAGAATGCAAATTAGTGGGATACACCGACTCAAGTTGGTGTAGTGATGTTGAGGATCAAAAATCCATAGTTGGCTATGTGTTTATGCTAGGTGGTGCACCAATTGCTTGGAGTTCGAGAAAGGAGCCAGTAGTGGTATTATCTTCGTGCGAAGTAGAATACGTATTTGTTTCTCTTTGTGCATGTCAAGCAACGTGGATGGTGAATCTGGGTGAAGAGATAACAACGAAGAGTCATGGAGCAATTACCATGAAGATCAACAGCATGTCAGCTATCAATTTGGCGAAGAATATGATAGCACATGGTCGAAGCAAACACATCGAGACGAGGTTCCATTCTCTTCAAGAGCGGGTAGCATATGGCAAGATGAATGCGGAACAATGCAGAACTGAGAATCAGATCGCATACATCATGACGAAGGGGGTGCAGGTCGAAGTATTCAGAAGACTAAGAGCTATGATGAATGTAGATAGCTTAGACACAATGAATTAGGTGGTGTGTTGAATTATAATTCCTTGCGCCGAAGCATGTTGCTCGACAGGAATAAGGAAGTGTCGAACAACCTAATATGTTGAGTTGTGTTAGTGTCGAAGTGTCGAAGCATGTTGCTTCACACAGGATTTTGACTTAGGCCTATTTTAGTAGTGTTAGTTATTTTGGGCTTTGGCTTGAGGTCCAAGTTAACCTAAATCTATAAATAGAGGGAGTAACCCTTATTTTTGTAATAAAGTGAATAGATTATTCATAACATTGTATTCACAGTATTTTGCAGTTGCAAAGTGAATAAGAAGTTTTCCAAGGTTTGTGGGTAGAGAGAAACTCTGCAGAATTCTAATTCTTCTTCTCCTTCAATGTTGTTTACTTTCTTTCTCCATTGTTCTTTTCTTTTCATTGCTATAGTGTAGGTGATAAAAATCTTGTTCATCAAGATGGATTGAAATTCTCCATAGGTTTTGGTTGATTTCCAACAATGGCTTAAATGCACTTTTGGTCCCCTAGGTTGAGCATTTTAAATTTTTTGTCCACTATTACAAAACTCAGATTTCTGATCCTTTAATTTTACTTTACTTGGGATTTTTGTATCCCCCTCCAGTTTTGCATATGTGTCATCTTCATTTATGACACGACACTTCGACTTTGATTCCTTTTTTAAAAAATAAACGAATATTTTACTTTAAAAAATATTGAATTTTTTTTATCATACTTATCTATTCATACAATGTTAACAAATTCTAAAAATAAAAAAATCTTTCATTGTTCATGTTTCCATTCCCAATTCATCTCTCCTCAAGAACCCTAACCCCCCTTTCAAACCAATTCACATAAATCAAATCAATCCCCCCAATGTTTTTCTAAAATCTTTCAAAGTTCAATGATCATTTTTACTGTTTTGTCGCATCTCAATCACCATTTTTTAAGCTTATTTAACCTGCAAGAGTTCAGTTCAGGGTTTTAAAGTTTGTGCTTACGAAGATGACGAATGCACAGTCTTATAGGGGGAACAATGGAGTTGGTTCAAGATGCTGGTATTGATCACTTCACTCATTCGAGAATTTATGCACACGAGTTGTTGAAATAAGATCCTTAAAGCAGTATTGTAATACAATGTGTTTATAGTAATGTCAACCATGTGTTTGAAAGGATCTATATTTGTTTAGAGACCTGTAAGGCAGGTTTTGTAGAGACATGTAGGTCTCTTATAGGTTTGGATGCATGTTTCTTGAAAGGGGACTATGGTGGACAGTTAATTGCAGTAGTAGGCAGGGGACTATGGTGGACAGTTTGTGGAAGTAGTAGGCAGGGATGGTAATAAACAGATCTTTTTAGTTGCATATGTTGTTGTTGAAGCTGAAATAAAAGACTCATGGATGTGGTTTTTAGACATTCTTATGCAAGATTTAGAAGGATTCAAATCCTATGCATTTATTTTAGATTAGCATAAGGTATTATCTTATATATCTTATGTATTCTTGTGATTTAGTTTTGTTTAGATCTAATTAAAGTTTGAACACATGTGACAGGGACTAGTTCCAGTTGTTCAAGGTATTGGTGTTAATGTGGAGCAAAGATTGCGTGTAAAGAATTTATATGGCAATTGAAAGAAGAAGTGCCATGGGTTAGAATTAAAAGAGGTAATGTGGGAAGCTGCATGCAAAGAATTAAGGCATTGAGTGAAGATGCATGGAAAGATATGTTAGAGGTCTCGGCATGCCATTGGAGCATATCATACTTGAATACATATACAAAATGCCATCTACAGGTGAACAACATGCGTGAGGCATTCAATAGGGAAATATTGGAGCATAAGGACAAACCTATTAGAAATTTATTATAAGGAATAAAGCATTACATAAGAGGATAAATAGCCATAAAGAGTTTTTGTAGAGCTACACTATATCTATATGTCCTAAAGTTCAGTTGGTTATTGAGAAGAATAAGAAACAAGCACAAGGGTGGGCTCTTACATGGCATGGTGATGACGATCTTACAATATTTGGTGTAACCAACGACATTGAGACTTATTATGTGGATCTGAAAAATGAAACTTGCTCATGTAGAAAGTGGTGTTTATATGGGATACCATGCTATCATGCAATTACATTTATATGGAACATCAAGGAAAAACCTTAGGATTATACTGTTGAATATTAGAGGTATGACTAATACCATTTGTAACTATGTTTTGTTCATATATGTGTAGTACCATTTTTGATTATGTGTTCTATTTTGGCTTTGTAGGAAATCAACTTTTTTGGAGACTTGCTCAAACATTGTGTTTCCAACCAATGGACCACAATTGTGACTAATAGGTGGTCAAAATATAGTTACACCACTAGTGATAAAAAGAGCCACAGGTCGTCCAAAAAAGAAGACAAACAAGATAAATGGTGAACCAAAAAATCCTCATATATCGCCAAGAAGACTTTAAACTATAACATGTGTAAGATGTGGAGATATGTGACATAATAAGAGGAGTTGTAAAGAAAAAGGGTAGCTGATAGCGAAATTCCAAAGGGTGGTAATAGCACAAAAAAAGGTTAAGAAGGTGAAGGGCGGAAAAGGAACCAAAATGGTCAATGAAAAGCAAACGAAAATTATACAAGGATTTCAAGCACCTAAAATAACTCAACCTACTCAAGAATAGATGAATTAGTGACTTGAGTTTTATTTTGAATCTCATATGTAACTTAAGTACTATTTTGATTATAATATATGGATCTTAAGTAGTTTTATTTGTAATGTCACATGTGAACATCTTTATGTGTAAATGAACATATTTATATGTATTAGGTCAAAACAAGTTGTTAATGTTAATTTTTCTGTCAAATGGTTATGTTCAAACAATGTTAAAATTGGATGCAATAGCCTGTCAAAACATGTTGCTATATTACAGGCCTTATGTATTTCAAAACTGAATGTCATATTATAGGCCTTATGCAGTCCATTGTGAATGCAATATTACAGGCTTTATGTTGTTCAAAATTGAATGCCATACTGAAGCTAGCGGAAATATACCCGAACGTATCGCATGCTCGAACATACAATAGAGTCGCCATCGAACTTTATGTATCCCCAAAGGGATGGGAAAACATCGATAAAACCCGGAGGAAAGAGATATGATGGGTAAGGAAGTCGGTTATGCAAGGGGAAGGTATTAGCACCCCAAACATCCATGGTACTCCATGGGAACCGTTTTGATTGTTCTCGCTCGAATGGGTATTATATCTAAAGATTACTCGCAAAAGAATGGGAAAAGGAAAGGAAATAGATAAAGTGCTCGGTGAGGATTGGGGCCTTCATGCCTACGTTTCCTCATAATGCAATGAGGAATTCAGAGCTCCGTAGTTCAAAGAACTAGAAGTGGGAGGTGAAAAGAATTGTGATCAAGGTATGGTCTGAACCAAAGAATAATGTGTTTTAAACTCCAAAAAGGGGAAAAACATGAACCCAAGAGTAAACAGGTATGAACCAACAAGTGAGGGCTTACAACGCTCTATCATTATATTGGAACAACCAAAAAAGGAAGGAATTAGGTGTTCGAGTTAAGGGTCAAACAACTCTTGGTTCACAAGGAGACGTAAGATGGAGCACAAAGAGATAATGTATTTGGCCTAAATAATAGGTATGTCACGTGAAGTGAATGAAAATAGAGTATGAATGCATCATGGAGATGGACGGAGTGAAGTGACCAAAGTCACAAAATTGGATATTTGGTGATAAGTGACTGAAGAGGTATTGTTTGAAATCGAAAGTCGAAAGTGTATTGGAATCCATAAGAGAAATTATATTTCTACCATAGAGGGAACAAACTTTAACCGCTACAGGGTGTTAGCTAAAAAAGAAGGAATTAAATGTTTGGGTTAAGGGCCAAACAACTCTAGGTAGAAATGCGGACTATTCATTAGGCGTCCTAAAAGGGTGTATATGGAATTCCAAGGAAAGTGTATTTTAATGTCAAAGAAACAGTATGTCACTGGGTGAATGATTTATGATCAAATGTAGGTGGTGGATCATGAAAGATATGAGTGATGCCCTAAGGAGAATTAGGAATAATTAGAAATATGCTCGCCAATGATTCACCTCCTCGTGCCTATGTATTCTCATCGTGCAATGAGAAAATCAGAGCAATCGTAGTTAGAAACTACGAGTATAAAGGGGGAGAGATGTTTGTCTAAGAAATAGGGACTCATAAGACAAACACCAAGTCAAAGAAGGATTGCAGTACTGGATAGTACAAGGAATAGTTTGCTGGGGAATCAACAATTCGAGATCAAATAAGGATAGTATCTTGGATCCAAGAGAGGGATAAACTCTTAATCGAAGAGCAAAGTGGTGTCTTAGCCGAAAAAGAATAAATTAAATGTTTTACGGGCCAAACAACTCTCGATTGAGGAGGTGGACTGTCGTTATCTTCCTAAAAGGATAAACAAGGAGTCCAAGGAGAAATATGATTGATCTAAAAAATATGGTATAGATTGAATGATTGATTGATAAATAGGGTAGGAATAGATAAGATAGAGCTCGCGAAGAAACTGGGTTCTCCTGCCTACGTACCCTCACAGTGCAATGAGGAAATCAGAGCTTTCGTAGTTCATCCCAATGAGGCTGAAAGCAAGAATGATTGGAGGAAAAAGAAATGAATGATTGAAATTGAGATGATCGGAATGGACAGACTAGACTTGATAGTTGTTGGATAAGAATCACACTAAAGTCTATGGGTAAAGGTGGATACGATAAGCAATGAGCCAAACGTCTCACACCCAAAGATATCCAGAATGAGTGTAGGAAAGCTCCAATCCCATCCTATATTTACCATTTAAGGCTCGTGGCATGTAATTCTCGTCTCAACTTCAAGTGGGGAGAGAAGAGTCTCTGTAGTTGTTTCTTGCATTGATGATGGAGACCTTATCAATCGTTCGATTCAAATTTCACTAAAGTCTATGAATAGAGGTGAATACGATGAGCACTGGGTCATACGTCCCATACCCAAAGATACTCAGAATGGGGGTAGGAATACTCCAGTCCCACTCTTTCTCCATTACTTAAGGCTCGTATCGTACAATTTGATTCATGATTGATAAGTTGTTGATATTGTCCTTGCTTTGTTGTATTTGCTTTGTAGTGAGAGACTTGTCGATTGTACGATTAGAATTGTGCTAAAGTCTATGAATAGAGGTGAATATGATGAGCGTTGGTTCGTACGTCCCATACCCAAAGATACTCAGAATGGGGGTAGGAATACTCCAGTCCCACTCCTTCTCTACTGCTCAAGGCTCGTGTCACACTCTTCTAACTTTGATTTAACAAGTTTTTGAAGTTTCCACCTTTGATGTGCTTGAATAATCCGCTGCTTGGTATGACTGAGAATGCCTTGATTGAAGATCTTGTCTTGAGGCATCGAGCTCCACAACTTGGAAGAAAAGTCCCATTAAGTGACCAAGGGTCTTTTGGTCACTCAATTCAAACTGTGGGATTATTCAAGTTCAAAGGATTTAATTGATCAAAATTTCTTTTGATCAATTTAATCATGGGTTTATTTTGGTTTTAGGGAATTAGGTTAATTCTACTCTAGAAGTTAGTGAATGTTAGAAACTACCCTAAGGGATCATGCATTGATTAATTGAAAATTCTAAGTTAGAAGTCCTAAGGGAGCATGTACATATTGGTCAAAATATTGATTAAAAACCCTTGTATAAGTCCTAAATGGATCTACAATTGTAAGAAAAAGACTAATTCCTAATGTTAAATTCTAATCCTAATGGGATCAAGTCATTCTATCACTAAAATAACAAAATAAAGTCCATAAGGACAAATTGGTCATTTACAAAATATGTCCAAATGCGAACAAAATTAAATTCTAATCAAAACCTAATTATGTCCTAAAATTTAATCCATCTCTAGAAGTATTCTACCCTATTTGTTGAGGATTGACCTAGATTCCAAAAATTAAATTAATTTTAACTATCCCTAGTTAATTCCCAATTAAAACTAAGTTTAAGTTCTAATTAAAAACTAAAATCTAAAGAAGAAAATTAAGTTAATACCTAAAAATCCCAATTGCCCTAAAACATTTATTAACCTAATCGAATTTTATTAATGCGGATTAATCATAAATCTAAACCTAATTAGACAATTAAGAAGAGTTAAGCAAGATAAAGTGAAAAAAACTGGAATTTGTGGTGCAACTAGTAATGGACGCAAGTCCATATTCTTCCGGGCCCAACTTCCAGAAATAGTCCAAGGGTGTGGGGGCGAAAATAGCAATGGGTGAACAAATGGGCTTTAGGCCCTAAGTCTCCTCAACGAACAGGACAAATCACAGTAGAAAATTTTACCTTGTACCCCTACGATTAATCCCATACCCCTACAAAAATTTAAAAATTCCCATTTTACCCTTAATTGGTTTTAACCAATTTACCATTTCATTTTTACCATTCAGTTGAAAATTCCAAAAATTACACTTTCACACCCCTCGCACCGGAACACTGGCAAAAAGACTTCCGGTATGTATTTTTCCAAACCGGAAGACTTATGGGAAGACTTCCGGAACACAAAAAAAAACAAACCGGAACACTTAAGGAAAGAGTTCCGGTTCACATAAAAAAATTTCAAAAAAAATTTGCATACCGGAACTCTTTGGAGACGAGTTCCGGTTTGCTTTTTTTGTGTACCGGAAGTCTTTCTTTAAGTCTTCCGGTACGTTTTTTTTTTTTTTTTTTTTTTTTTTTTTTTTTTTTTACAGAAATGGAAAATCTTCCCAAAATATGTGTAGATACTACTGATGCGTTTATGACGACGGAAAGATTTGGTACACGAGAAGAGGTTATCAGATGGATTAAAGAGGTTGGAATCGACAATAAAGTAACTGTTATTATCAGTCGTTCAGATACTAAAACGGGGAAGAGAGGGAGAAGTAACAAAATAATATTTGGCTGTGATAAAGGTGGGAAACACAAGATTAGTGATAGTGGTACCCAAAGTGCGTCCAAGAAATGTGGATGTCCATTTAAAATCAGGTCGACTCCGGCGAAAGATGGATCTGGTTGGAAGATTGATGTAAAATGTGGGTTACATAATCATGGTTTACCTGATAGATTAGAAGGTCATTCGTTTATTGGTAGGTTGACCACAGATGAGAAGCAACATGTCGCTGATTTGGCAAAGAGACATGTAGCACCTAGAAACATTTTGCTTTCCTTGTGCTTGTACTCTTAGAACATCTTGAGAGTTGATTATGTTGGAACTAACAGGCAAATATGTGGTTGTACTCTTAGAACATCTTATGGGTTACCTTGTGCTTGTGAGTTAGGAAGATACAGAGTAGGTGGTATACCGATACCCATTGATGCTGTTCATGTTCATTGGAGGAAACTAACTATGGAAGTTGAGTTAGAGAAAGGTGAAGATGATGGATCAGAGGTGGATATGACAGCTGCAATGGATGAGTTGTGGAGACGATTTAGGTCATTAGATGTTGTTGGGAAAAGGGCATTAAGGAGTAGGGTATGTGAACTAGCATACCCAACAATGACAACATTGTGTCCACCACCTGAGAAAATAAAAACCAAAGGAGGAGTGAAGAAGAAAGGGAAAAAACCAGCAGATTATGATGTTTATAGGGACCCTTCGTATCATGAGTATGTTGATAAGGCATCTCAATCTTCACAAAGGCAATCTCAACCATCACAGACTTCGAAGAAGATCAAATTATCAAAGAAGCAACCACAATTCATTGTTCAATTTCCTAATCATATTAGGTCATACATTGAAGATGTAGTTAATGTTGAATCAGATGGTAATTGTGGATTTAGAGTCATTGCATCATTGCATGGATATGGTGAGGATGGTTGGTCAATGGTTCGCAGAGAGTTGGGGTTGGAATTAATAGACAAGGATAGGTCAACTTTGTATGACAAGTTATTTTCTAATCGGTTGTCAGCTGTGAGAGAATCTTTGATGATAGAATCGTTTGGTTCACAGCCACCACCTGAAAAATGGATGAGTCTACCAGATATGGGTTACTTGATAGCCAATCGTTATAATGTTGTACTTGTTTGTTTAGGCAATCCGTGCATCACTTTCTTTCCGATGACAAGTTCACATTCACCAAATGTCTCTATTTATTGCATTGGTTTTGTTAACCAGAATCATTGGGTTCAGGTATGTATTTTTATGTCTAAATATTTTAATTATTCCAGTTAATATTTTATGTTATATGACTTAATCTTTTAATTATTTTACTTTATCAGGTTAACATGAAAGAGGGTTTCCATTGCCACCGGTCACATTAGATTGGAAGAAATTTCGTTCTCATATAGCAACTACTTGGATGCTAGGATTTGCAGGACGTATGCAACATTGGCAATTACTTACACCTGTATTAGCATGATTATGTAATCAAAACATAAATATGTAATCAAAACATGAAATCTATATTATTATGTCTATTATATTCAAAGCTTAATACATATAATCAATGTGAACGAGAAATATGCAAAGCTTCAAATAAATCAGAAAACTGTGGATCTTCCTCTTCAGCATTAACCTGTCTCAGATAGCGACGAATCAATGTAGATACACGAGCCCAATCAGGATCAGATGGCCCGGCGTCATATACAGGAACGGGTACCTCTCTAGGAGCGTCACGATGGGGAGGGACCAACCGTGGATGGGAAACACGATAATACCACTCCAGATAACCGTCTACTACCTCAGATGGAGTGGTGGCCACGGAAGATGAACCGATCACATCGACAACACTCTGATGGTAACTGATCCAATCAACATCAATATCCGTCGCCATCATACAATCCAGAGGTGGGGATGGAACATACTGTCTATACCCGAACTGACGTAAACATCTATCAGGCAAGTATGGAACAACTATTTCACCCCACTTCAAACAGCCCCTGTAAAGACATATCTCATCAAATACACGCCATGCTCTATGATCCTCAAATGGTCGCCAGATGACGTCGGTAGGTGTCAGCTCGTCCAAAATAGGTCGTAAATCATCGACCTTCAGGACTCCCTGTCTATATGACCATCTCATCGCTCGGGGAAGACCACAGTTTCCAGCAGGATTCCAATTCTCCCCTCTTTTTCCAACAGTTGGAAAATACTCGTGAATCCAACACTGTTACAAAATAAAAACATAATAAATAAAACAAATTAAGTTACAATATTTTATAAAATGAATCCAACACTTAATTAACAAAATTAAATTATATACCTGTAGGAGAGTAGGATATCCACCTAGCTGTTTGCAACTGTACATGGACGCATCTCCAAGATATCGGTAGAGGGTAACTAGTGCAGCTGCTCCCCAACTATATCCTGAACATCCATCCAAGTCCCTAAACAGGAGGAGGTATCGTGCCTCTACAAGTGTAAAGGTCTTATCAGCAAATATGGTGGAACCCACCAACATCAATAGATATGCTCTAGTCGCATATGCCCAGCTGGAAGCAGCCCTATGATGTACGAATATATCATATAACCACTCCAACTTGTAATACGACCCCCTGCAGCTCCGAACATGTGACTGTGCCTGACTCTGTGACACTCCTAGGTAGTCCACAGCAAGTTCAACAGCTAGCTCTTCAGTCACATCCTGAGGACTCCAAAAGATACCCCTAATGGGCAAGTGAAGTAGACATGCGACATCATCTAAAGTAATGCTCATTTCACCAAACGGCATGTGAAATGAAGATGTCTCTAGATGCCATCTTTCCACAAATGCAGAGACAAGATTTGTGTCTATCTTGTTCAGACTCGTTCTCTGCAGTGAAGCTAAACCGGATCTAGATACCCAACTCTCCATCTGTGGTGGAAGAGCCAATGGAACCCTAGAATTCAACTTCAGTCCATGTCCGGCAACCTTCAACTCTTTCTTTGGTCCTCTTTCCTAAAAACAATTAAAACACATATTAGAAAACAAATTATAAAATATTCAACTATTATTCATTTTCAAATATAGTCCGTTTACTTACCTCACCGAACCATATATGTCGAGCAACATGATGCTCGTACTTCACCAAAAGCGATGTATCGTACGGCCCTCCTGGATATCCAGTCGGCTCAGCTGCAGCTGCAGATGAAGATGCACCCCGGTCTAACGTGCGGACTGGAATCCGGCCATCTGCACCTCTTCTTCGAACCACTGCAAAAATAATGTAAAAAAAAATAATTAAAAAAAAAAAAAAAAAAAAAATTACGTACCGGAACACTTCAAAGAAGAGTTCCGGTACACATCATCCAAACCGGAAGACTTGAAGAAAGTGTTCTGGTATATAAGTATACAAACCGGAAGACTTTCTAGAAGACTTCCGGTTCAGTGTCCAAAAAAAACAACAAACCGGAACACTTAAGAGAAGTGTTCCGGTATACAATTTTCAAACCGGAAGACTTACTCTTAAGTGTTCCGGTATACAATGCAAAAACGCCAAAAAATTTTTCTTCTCCGGAAGTCTTCAACGAAAATGGTAAAAAAATTTTGAAACGGAAAATATACTCTATTTATATGAGGGTATTTTGGTCAAAAAATTTTAAATGTAGGGGTATGGGTACAATTGTAGGGGTATAGGGTAAAATTTTCATCACAGTATAAATGGAACCGGTGAGGTGCGGAAAGGAAGTTTGGGCTGGAAAACCAAGCTTCACAAGATCTAACCCAATCCACATGGCGAAAACAGATCCACAATATACTCTCAGTAACACGTATGAGCATTTCACTCCGCCATTTTCACGCTCTTCAAGCTTTTTACGCGTTCACTTCAAACGTCCATGAACACGCAAAACGAATCCAAATCGGAGCCCAATCATCCTCGCCGTACCCCTATTTCAATTCATGTTCATCATCATCTTCTTCGTATCGAAATTGCAAGATCCAACAAAAAAATAAAAATCTCCAAATCCATTCGTATCTTGCACGCGGAGTCGAAGAGAATCGGGGATGAATCACAGTATGGCCATGATCAAGGGAGTCGCGCCGACGATTGAAAGGAGAATATATTACCGAATCGGAACTTTGACGTGGTGTCATCCCAGCGGATCGCAGGTGTTGGACTCTTCTATTTCCCTCCGCTCCTCTTCAGTTTTACTTCTGCAATGCCGTTATGTGCTCATGATTCTCCTTCACTTTTTCTGTTATGAATCCGGATGTT
Organism: Lathyrus oleraceus; assembly: GCF_024323335.1. Taxonomy (NCBI): domain Eukaryota; kingdom Viridiplantae; phylum Streptophyta; class Magnoliopsida; order Fabales; family Fabaceae; genus Lathyrus; species Lathyrus oleraceus. The sequence goes on along the minus strand of NC_066583.1, from coordinate 233,176,208 downwards.
ACTCTGCGGATTGAAGCGATGCATCAAGATGCGCATTCTATACGTTACAACGAAAAAGAAAAAGAAGCACTCGTCTTCATCCTCAAGAACGGAAACATAATGTCAGAGCAAGCCACACGGTTGTGAAGTAAACGTAGAAGAAGAACTCACCGACTTGAAGCTGTTGAGTCGGGTTATTTGTGCATATTGGTGTCCGGTAGCGCTCTACGCTGTTGCGACCGTGCGCAAGTGTTTCCAGGCTTCTTCATTCATCTGTTACAGTGGATTCGACCACCTTCGCGTAATCGGTTTCAACGATGCGGCGACCAAAATCGGTATGAGGTATGAGTCTTTCGCTTCTTCTAATCTTTCACGTGTGCTTTTGTTTGAACCACTTCCTTTTCTCTCTTGTGAACTTGGATTCGTGACTTGTAGGTGAATTGCAGGTCGTTGTGGCAATCGTGGTGTGTGAAGTTTGAGAATGGTTGCAGGTGAAGAAGAAGATTAGAGGACTTGCAGAGGATTCAAGAATGAAGGAGTGAAGAGGATGAAGAAGATTGATATGAAGAAATGAAGAACATCTCTTGCAGAATGAAGAACACTTTGTTATATAGAGCATGAAGTTGCAACCGAATCGGGCACGCCGGGCAGGTAAATTCGGTTAGCTCTCTGTTGAAGTGGTTAGTTCTATTAATTTCTGTTATCAAATGGATTTTCATGTTGCTAGCCGTTAGTTGATGCAGGCGGAACTTTATTTGTGAGTTTGAAGTTGTTCAACCTTGATACTTAACTTGGTGCAAACTTATGTTAACGCATTAGTTGATGCTTGTGTTATGGATTTGCATTGTTTTTGTTTATTTGTGTGGACTGCTGCTAATGAATGTTACAGGACTGTCCTGATTGAAATATTTGGAGTGTTATATGAATATGAATTAATGCATTATCGATATCCCCCTGTTGTTATGACTTGGATGTTTTGTTAAGTTATGGTTTGAAATGAATGCATTGGTTATTTCTTGCAACTTGCAGGTCCTACTTGATCATGGCATGTTGCATCACGTGCGTTCAACCGGCTTGTGGTTTGTTGGCATGTTGTTGGTGTTTGTGACGCATTGCAACTTGGACTCATTACGCTTCCATTGTATTGCTATTGCCGCAGGATCAGGTTGCAAATCGTGATGGTCTTATTGTGCAGCATTGGTCTGCTGCAGTTGAATGTAACCTTGCTCAGAGGCTGCCAATGTGGTCGTGCTTATGGGCTGCTAGTTCAATGTCGTCATTGTCGTGCGGTTTGGATGCGTTTATGTGCACACGAATGGTTGGTTAATGTTTTTTTTTTTGTACTAGGTCCGGCTGACGGCATGACCGAACTAGAACGGATTTGCAAGGCTTTCTCATGGAATTTAGAAAACTTGGTGTAGATTTGAAATGGATAACTTGTATATGTTATGATTTGGTTTGTGTAGATTGAAAATTGGTTTGGATTTTTAGGTTATGACATTTTTGTACCTTTTAGATGAACTGGTATATACTTAGAGCATTTGGAGAATGGCTTTAAAAGCTCATTAATTACTAGTCCGTATTTTTTGAGAAAATAGAAATGGTCTTAACCCTATGCTTTATAAATCTCTTGAAACACTTCCTATTCCTAATAATAATTAGCTATGCTTCCAAATCAGTTGCTCATGTAAATCTATTCTCAAGATGGGTTCTGGTGTACACAATTTTTGTTAAATTATTGGTATGACTTGACTGCATTAACGTGCACTCAAAAAATTGATATTACTCCATAAGCCCATTTGTTGTGCCTCCTTTCAAACAGCAGAACCAACCTGAAGTGGGGACTAAGATCTCTCTTATTTTAAACCATCTTTGTTTAAATGGTTAACATGGGCTTCACCTGAATAAACATGGCTCATTAACAAAAATCAAGTCAAAAAGGAAATCTAATAATGAAAAAAGGTTAAAGTTAATTTGCAAAAAAAGACAATATTTTCTAAAATTAATCGGCTAAAGAGAAATGAAATGGTTATGAAATCGAACAAATTCTCCAAAGTCGATTTGAATCTCAAGGATCAAGTTTTGAATTAAAATCTAATTTGTACCTTTAAAATCCATTCAAAACTTCATGAATTAATTCGAAATTGACGGAATGATCATGTGTCTCATGATTAAAGATTTAGAGGTTGATGGTTGACTTTGGTCAATTGGTTGACCAAAAAGTCAATAGTTGACCAAAGGGCAACCCAAGTGAAAATGCATATTTTCTCACGGACAATGAATATGGATCACAAAACTCCTGAACCAAACGACTTATGTCAATGTTATTGATCAGAAAGGCCGTGAATTAGGGCTTCAACCCGTTTAAAGTGTAATACCATAATCTTCGATCCAAAAACATGATTTTATCAACCACAAACCCTGAATCCATGATACCTGTTAACAAATGTTAATCATGAATTAATGAATGTGAATGAGTATGAATGAGGTTAGATGAATAACAAGTTATAGGCAGATGATAAAAGCGAAAAAGAGGGCAAATTTTGGGGTACTACACATATTACAGGTCTTGTGTTGTCCAATGTGAATGCAATATTACAGGCCTTATGTTGTTCAAAACTGAATCCTTATCTAGTTCAATATGAATGCCATATTACAGCCCTTATGTTGTTCAAAACTGAATGTCATATTACATGCCTTATGCAGTCCATTATGAATGACATATTACAAGCATTATGTAGACAATGTTTAGTATTGTTAAAACAATATTGTTACGAGTATTATGCATGAAAACTTCATTCATTAATGTTGAACCACCTGAATTTCTTAAAATTAATTAATTTATTGATGAAATGTATTACATTATTATGGATAACTTGCTACAACATAAAGCAAAAAACATAACAAAATAACCTAAAACCTAATCACATAAAACCTATTTCATTAATGTTGAACCAACTAAAGCAAACAACATAACAAAAGTGATCATCCAATTGAACTTCAATTGCTTCTTCAACATATTTATTTTCATCTTCATTTCTTCTTATTTTTCTTTGTAATAATTAACATTTTCCTTCTCTTCATTTAGGTTCTTTAGTAATGGAGATATTAATTCGTTTTCCCTATGATTCATCTCCTCATCCAACCAAAGAAAGTGATTGCATTTCTTATATCCTTGAATCTAGCAACATCAATGGAGATGAAGATGAATAAGTGGAAAATCATTACGACATCAAAAAATTGCAAAATTTTAAACATACCTTATAAACCCCACATCTATAGAAACGGTGACATGGGTTCACATCCGTCCATGCCGTCATCAAACGATTTATAAATATACTTCCATGTCTAAAAACAGACTGTTGCAACATTGTAAACTTCTTAAATCAAATGAGATTATAATGGGCTTCGAATATGATAATGAGCTTCAAATATGTGGATGAACACGATGAAGGTTGGAAGAAGAAAAAGCTAAACCTGAATATGTGATTTAAGAAAGATGTTTTTTTATTTTCATAATTTATTAACATTATATAAATAGACAAATATAATAAAAACATTGTTTAGATATTTTTTAAATAAAATAATTTTTTATTTAAAAAAAGTAAAAAATGATAATATGGAACCACAATCAAAGTGCCACATCATAAATTAGGAGGTCACATATGAAAACCTGGAGGGGGCACAAAAACCCCAAGGAAAGTAAAGCTAAGGAACCAGAAAGATGAGTTTTAGGGTTTATAAGTGTGACACAAAGATTTGCTCCCTTTCCTTATAATTCATGCTCCGATATTGTAGAAATACACTTCTAGATCACTCTGACCTTTCCTGACACGACACTACACATCATTAACACATATTAACTTCACTAAAATTAATGGGCCATAACTCAACATACATTCTCTTTATGTAGTCTCACTTTCATCTTACACTATTTAGATCTAGTTTAAGAAGAAAACTGAACTTATGACACTCTTCTATTATTTTTATTCTTGCTCATGCTTAATTTCAAAAGATAGTTTCTTGCAAAATCAATATGAGTAACATTCACTCCTTGTGGGTATAATATCCTTACATTTTTATCACTTGCTACTTCTAAATATACATGTATACTTACATGTGACACATTTTTAAGTAATAAATGCACAACCATTTGCACTCTCTAGAGGAAGCACCCCCTAATTAGAATAAAGGCCCACACCGGTGAATACATTATCTAGACCCAATTTGTCATCAAACGCAGAGGAAATTTCTATTGTATCTTGATTTACCTAGAAAAGTTGGTCTCCAGCCTCAAGAGTCTCGTTATTTTGCTGATCATCTCAGTCCATTGTTGTTCTATTGTTAAAAGATAAAAATGAAAAATCATAAGTACAAGCAAATGACTGAGACTATATCCACCATCTAACTTCATTATCAGTATGGTCATAACCGAAAACACATATATCCGCTCTAATATAGGTTTGAGACTTCCGTTCCCACCAGACTCCCAACCTTATCAAAAAATACCTTTAAGTTTATCAGATATATACATTATTCCCTTGTATACAAGAAAGTTTCATTGAGTTCATTATCCCTTGTTAATTTTAGGATAAAAGCACTTGGGGTTCCCATAGCAGCCATACCCAGAAAGAAAGAAAAAAATAGAAGTTATAAAAGAGAGGAATGTTAACTTTAGATACCCATAAGTTTTGAGAAATGAAGGAACTTATTCCATTTTGGAACCATAATATGGTGTATACTAATGACGAGGAACCCTAAATCAGTGGTGCTGGTCTTTGATACGACAATGTAGGGGTGGATATGCAAAGTTAGCACTCCAACGCCCAAGTCAGTTCAGAACTCAAGATGAGTGTAGTAAAAATGGATATTAAAAAAATGTACCTTGAATATCTCGTGTAGGGTCTTTTATACCGTTTTTCATTAAGAGTGAATTAACATCAGTTTGGGCCTTTACTTTTTGGGCATTTGGCCGGCCCAAAACAGTTGCCCTCAAGGCTTACCGGGTGGTATAGAGTCGTGAAAGTCTTAGGATTCGTGGCTGGCCTCAGAGGATGCAGTTCGATTCAAAACAGAAGTGGAAACGATTAGAGTCAGTTGAAAAGATAGTGGGGAACATGTGTTGGTGTAAGCCCTAGAGGCCAATACTTTTGGTACTTGTATCGAATTATTTATTAATAATAAAATACTTTTTCTTTATTATGTTTGTTTAATAAAGTCCCTAGAATAGCTAGTCCATTTAATGTATTAAATATGACTTAATCATGAGATCCCATTAAACATAAGGACATTATTCTTAAAGTATCTGTAGTCGAGCTTTATTGTGAAGTGGGATAACATTAAAGCATTGAGACTATCATGTATATAGACTGATGATCACATATCATGGATTATGGATAAGGAGTTATCAAGTCTTAAACATAAGTATGAATATTGAGAGTAATATTTATACTGGATTGACCCGCTATGAGAATACTATATAGAATGTTATTGTCAGATTACATGATATTTTCGTGTCTTAGGTAGCAGTGATGTGTTGCTAGATACTGCTCACTGTTTATTATGTTAAATATGTGATTTAATATGATTGCTAATGTCGCAAAAACCTACAGGGTCACACACAAAAGGATGGATTGATGAGAGATAGAATAAGTAAGAAACATCGTAAGGTACAATGCACTTAAGTGAATTGTAGAAGATTGTAAGGTACGGTGTACTTAAGTAGAATACGAAATATGGTAAGGTACCACACGCTAAAGTGATTTTGGCATATCATAAGATATATGCCACATACACTTAAGTGGGCTTTTTAGCTTGCAGCCCACACAAGTGATTCTATAAATAGAACCCTTGTGCAGGAGCATTTGTGCAGTTGCAATTTCGTTTCTCTCTCTCTCTCTCTCTCTCTCTCTCTCTCTCTCTCTCACTCAAAGCCTTCATTTGTAGCAGCTAGCACTGAGATTGAAGGAATCCGTTCGTGTGGACTGAGTAGAGGTGTTGTCACCATTCAACGTTCGTGATCGCTCCGTAGATCTGCATCAAAGGTTTCAATCGCCACAAGAGGTAACGATTCTATCACTGATCATGCTCACACGTAAGGATCACTAAAGGAGAATTTTTTTAATTTCCGTTGCATTTTGGATCGCTCTTCTCCTTCAACATGAGCATTAAATTCCTTCCATTATTGAAATGTTTTGTTGCTCCTTTTTGATGTGTGCCTGAAGTTGACTAGTTACGTCATGACACTACTTATAGTGTACTCGGGTGCACTTGAGTTACTTTATATTTCTAAGGAGCAATCCAATCGTTATTTTGTAACTTCTCATTACAATTAATCTAGTTTGCTGCTTGCCTTTGCATATATATATATATATATATATATATATATATATATATATATATATATATATATATATATATATATATATATATATATAATAATATATCTATATATATATATATATATATATATATATATATATATATATTATATATATATATATATATATATATAATATATATATATATATTATATATATATTGTTGGTGTAAGCCCTAGAGGCCAATACTTTTGATACTTGTATCGAATTATTTATTAATAATAAAAGGCTTTTTCTTTATTATGTTTGTTTAATAAAGTCCCTAGAATAGCTAGTCCATTTAATGTATCAAGTGTGACTTAATCATGAGATCCCATTAAACATAATGACACTATTCTTAAAGTATTCGTAGTCGAGCTTTGTTGTGAAGCAGGATAATATCAAAACATTAAGACTATTATGTATATAGACTGATGATCACATCTCATGGATCATGGATAAATAATTATCAGTCTTAAGCATATGTATGAATATTAGGAGTAATATTTATACTAGATTGACCCGCTATGAGAATACTACATATAATATTATGCAAAGTGTCATAAGTTATTCTCATGGTGATAGTGGTGTATACCACCCTTCGACCTGAAACCACTATGGACCCTAGATGTAGAGTCGAGTGATTTATTGTTGATAAAACATTGTCTGTAACTGGATGACCATAAAGACAGTTGATGGGTACTCCACAAAGCATGTTGAGGGACATGAGTGACCTAGATGGAATTTTCCCATCCTGCGTAACAAGATAAATGTCTAATGGCCCAATATTGAATTGGACAAGGATGACACAATCTAAGCCTTGTATTCAATATAGACATAAGGGCAAAAAGGGTAATTGTACACACAAGTATTATCACAAAAAGGGATTTGTCAGATCACATGACATTTTTGTGTCTTGGGTAGCAGTGATGTGTTGCTAGATACCGCTCATTGTTTATTATGTTATATATGTGATTTAATATAATTGTCAATGTCGCGAAAACCTACAGGGTCACACACAAAAGGACGGATTGACGAGAGATAGAGTAAATAAGGAACACCGTAAGATAAGGTGCACATAAGTGAATTGTGGAACATCGTAAGGTACAATGCACTTAAGTAGAATACGAATGTGGTAAGGTACCACACACTTAAGTGATTTTTGGCATACCATAAGATATGGGCCACATACACTTAAGTGAGCTTTTTAGTTTGCAGCCCATACAAGTGGTTCTATAAATAGAACCCTTGTGCAGAACCCCCGGCTAACTCTGCGTAGTATGATCGGTTACCGAAATTTAATTTGGTTTTAATTAATTAACAAAATTTAAATTAATAATAACAATGTGCTTATTATTATTATTATCTTGTGGTGATCGGTTATGGCTTTAGTTTTCCTTTATTTTGTTTTGGGATTTTAAAATACGACTTGCGTGTCGTGCCTCTCTTTTAATCTCTTAATGTAACTTCTTTTCTCATCTCACTCTCTCATATGTAAAATGGTTTTCTTTTATGTAATGTAATATTATGAAGAAAGAGAAGAGTACAATATCAAAGGAGGTGAACCTTGAAGATCTTGCTTGAAGAAACTTAGATCTTTATTAGGTTAGCTTAGGTTCTCTCATTGGCTTGGGTGAACAATTGCCCTAGGGGCCCTAACTGTTTCATTATGTATGTTGATGCATGTGAATGTATGTTGATGCATGTGAGAGACGAATTATATGATAAATAAGTCGGTGATATCAGAATAATTGCAAATTCCCTCAAATTAAATATTAAGTTTATATTTTCCAAGTTTTAGCACTCATCAAGACTAGTATCAAATAATGTAAGTTTCGCCTACGTGAGGTGCATGTTCTATATTAGTAAGGTGCGATGGGATAATTGTAATATCCAATTGCTAAAACAATGGGTCAAATTTAACTAAAGAAATTATAATAAGATTATATATGTTTAGAAGCAAGAGTTGGAAATAATCCATGTGATGGATTGGAATAAGGAGTTATTCACTCAACTAAAATATTTGAGAGTTGTATTAGATACAATTGGAAGGAGATCCTACCTAAATAACCTAGTTTTGTGTAATCTGCCTACGCGGACTTAAAACAAAGTGAAATGTTGATCTCGACCCACTAGAAAATCTTTCAACGGGATTTTCTTAATCAAATGGTGAGGGTCATTTGTTTTGAGTAAAATAATGAGAGCATATTTATTTAAAGGCCTAATTGAATATGTTATTTTAATGATACTTATATATTCATATTTTTCATGTAGATTACCATGACAACAAACACCTATAACAATATTTTGCGATTAATCCTTTATAAGGAAAAATTGTCTGGGACAAATTTTCTGGATTGACACCGAAATCTGAGGATTATCCTCAAGCATGATAGAAAGTTGTATGTCTTAGAGGAACCCGTTCCTAAAGAGGAGCCCCCTAGTTCTGCACCTAATGCAGAAAGAGATGCTTATAAGAAGCATGTCGATGGTGTCAATGAAGTTGCTTTCCTCATGCTAGCTACCATGAACTCGGAGTTACAAAAGTAACATGAGAACATGGCATCGTTTCTATATGATCTGACATCTGAAGATGCTCTATCAATAGCAGGTAAGGCATGAAAGCTTTGAAGTTTCAAAATCCTTTTTTCAAGGCAAGTTAGCTAAGGGAGCCCCTGTAGGTCCCCATGTACTCAAGATGATTGGGTATGTGGAGAACCTTGAGTGGTTGGGTTTTCCCCTCAGAAAGGAACTTGCGACTGATTTTATCTTGCAATTGCTGCCATAGAGCTTCAGTCAACTTGTCCTTAACTTTAATATGAATGATATGGACAAAACTCTTCCTGAACTGCTAGGCATGTTAAAAACACTGAGCAGAATCTGAAGTCAAAAGGGAAGTTCATTCGGATGATCGGAAATGGAAACAAACAGAACAAAAGGCCCAAGCAGGGTGGTAAAGGGAAAGGCGAGGAAGTTACGAAACCCAAACCCACTGCTCTTGCTTTGAAGCCTAGTGTAGGAATAGCAAAGGATGACACTTGGTTCCATTGCGGTAAGACCGGACACTGGAAGAGAAACTGCCCAAATTACCTGGAAGATAAGAAGAATGGAGTAGAGACTTCAACTTCAGGTATTTTTGTTATTGAAATTAATCTATCTACTTCTGCATTATGGGTATTAGATACTGTTCTTACATTTGTACCAATGTGCAGGGCTAAAAAGGAGTAGAGATTTGGAAAAAGGTGAAGTTGACCTATGAGTTGGAAATGGAGCAAAGGTTGCTTCTTTAGCCGTAGGAACTTATGTATTGACTTTATCTAGTGGTTTAATAATTCAGTTAGAGAACTGTTATTATTTACCTGCAATTAGCAGGAATATCATTTCCGTTTCTTGTTTGGACAAATTTGGTTTTTCATTCATAATAAAAAACAATTGTTGCTCCATTTATTTGAATGATATATTCTATGCTACTGCACAAATGAATAATGGACTATATGTCCTTGATCTTGAAATATCTATTTATAACATTAATACTAAAATGATGAAACCTAATGAGTTAAATCCAACTTACCTTTGGCATTGTCGATTAGGCCACATAAATGAGAAACACATTTCCAAACTCCATAAAGATAGACTCTTGGACTCTTTTGATTATGAATCACATGAGACATACAGATCTTGTTTAATTGGAAATATGGAAAAATCTCCATTCACAAGAAAAGGTGAAAAAGCTAATGATTTTTTTGCCCTCATACATATTGATGTATGTGGACCACTGGACATACCAGCCAAAGGAGGTTTTCAGTACTTCATCACATTTACTGACGATTTCAATAGATATGGTTATGTGTATTTAATGAAACACAAATTAGAATCCTTTGGAAAGTTCAAGGAATTCAAGAATGAAGTACAAAACCAACTAGGTAAGAATATTAAAACTCTTTGATCAGAGTGATGTGGTGAATATTTAATCCTAGAGTTTGATGACCATCTGAAAGAGTGTGTGATTCTATCCCAACTTACTCCTCTTGGAACACCCCAATGGAACAGTGTATCTGAGAGAAGAAATCAAACCTTGTTAGACATGGCCCAATCTATGATGAGTCACGCCGATCTTCCAAACTCCTTTTGGTGACATGTGTCATACCCCAAAATTTTCCCTACTTTTTCTAATTTTCCTGGCTTATGGTTTTGTTTATTTGCATACTTTTTCTAGTTTGATCATGCGCTCGTCGACATTTGCATATGGTAACAAATTTAGGCCAAAGGTTCGATGATAATGGATTTAATCAATTTAAGTGGATTTTTGAGGTGGATATTATTTGGTAATCATTTGGATGTATTTCCTGTATTACTTGTGGTGGAGATCATCTCTTTATTTGAGATTTATGCTTATAATGAGAGATTGAAACGATCATCAATTAATTCGGAGGTTTGATTGGATTCAAAGGAAATGACAAAGTTGGAATAAAAGGAAAATTTCATTCATTTAGTGGAAAATATCACTTATCGAAAGTACTAAAATTCATGGGTTAAGCCACTCAAAATTCATGCCAAAAGTGGTAGAAAAATCAAGGCAAATGCATGAAAGTTCAAGTTCAATTACTAGCGACTCTTTTCCTTACATCCTAACTTGGTAATTTTACTAAACTCCAACATCATTGGTCTTTAACTACCCTTAACTACCTATTTCTTCACAAGCCATCCATTTACCTAATTACCCTTAACTACCATAACTTCCAAACTAACACAAAAGTTTCAAACAAACACAAATCTGAACTTCCTATTTTTTCACTCAATCTTAGTCACTCTTAACATTTAATCCTATGGTCGAAATTGTTGATCCGCAACTAAGGATTAAATTAACTCCTAACCGTTGGTAAACCAATTACTTGGATCATAATCCAATGGTGATCATTCACCTACCAATTCTATATAAACATGTTATTTTTCACATTTTAGGGGTTAACTAACCTAACTTGGAAAGTTCACAATTAATCATTATTTTTCTACCACTTTTTCTTCTCAATTTCTCTCTCAATATTTATCTTCTCCCTCACCCTCACTAAAGTTCATCTTCATTATCCTTTACAACTTCACATTGAGGTTCTAAAATGGCAGAACTTAGCCACAGTCCAATTTCAATAAATCATCAATCAACAATTCAAGCATTATCATCAACAATCATATTATAAAGTTTATCAAGATTTATCAACAATCATCATCCAAGATTCATCAATTCAAACTTATTCATCAATATTCTACATTCATGATTCATCTTTTATATTCATTCATCATCAAGAATAATTATCAAAGCTTGGAAGTTAATTGGATTAATGGAACTTATTCTTGAAGTTTTCCGGGTTTCTTTTCGACGCTTTGATTTTCAACACTAACCGGAGCAAATCTCCGCTCCGTTGGTAATCTTTTATCTCTTCCACACCTTTGCCATGATTTATTGAATTTTTGCTTGTTGATTAATTTTAGCTATTGTTTTGAATGTTGCTTATTAAATAAACACTTATTTTGCATAAAACACATAAACTTAAAATTAATGATTTTTTAATTTTTAATCATTAATTACGTATGAATATATCATTAGAAGCGATTTTTCGTTACGATTCTGAATATGTGATTACTTTTTGACGAATCATTATAACGAATACAAATTAATCGATTCTTTACATACTTTATTTTTCACCTATTCGTCCGATTCTTCAAAATTCGAGGCTCATTTGCAAAATTCGATCGCGTATTTAGATTCCTCGTGAAAAATCGAGTCCGGTGATATATAATTTGCATATTAATTTTTTGATTTATTATTTTTTAGTAGATCAAAATTTAAGATTGTGTGTAATTAATTAATGAACAATTATTGATTAAACTCAAAACTCCCAGAATCGTGACACGTGTCCTACATCTTTTTTTTCTTCTTTTTTTCACTTTTCTAGACAGCGCCACGTGTCGCAACATGTCTGGTTCAACATTGCATATAAGACAAAACAGAAATAAAACAAAACTGATTATGTGGGTCTTTTGGGCCATTGGGCCTTATTATAATTACTTCTTACACCCCCAATCTGAGTCCATTATTTCTTTTGTTCTTGATTCATTTTATTATTTTTTTTATTTAGTTTTTTTTATTAATTAGGTCATTTAGAGTTTTTTAGGATTAGTTTAATTAAGTTAGATTTTTAGGACTAATTAGAATTAGGATTTTTAATTAGAATAAAAATTAAGATTAATTAGAATATTAATTATTTTTTTTAGTTTAATTAGATTTCTAAAAATAATTAGGATTCTTTGATTTGATTAAAATAGTTTTCTTAGAACTTGATTAATTTTTAAGTTTTAGTTAGGATATTGATTAGGATTTAATTTTGTCCTTAAATTGAATACATGGGAAATGACCATTTTGCCCTTAGGGGTTTATTTTTTTGTTTTAGCCATAGAAATGCATGCTCCTTTAGGACTAATTGTTGACTTTGAATATTAGATAGTTTTAATCAATTTTTCTGATTAACATGACATGCTCCATTTGGAATAGCTTGGGAATAATTTTAACCATTAGATTAGGACTAGTCATAAATTTCAAATTAATTTAAACCCTCTGATTCAAGTTGATCAAAAGCAATTTTGATCAATTAAATCCTTTGATCCTGTATAACCCCACAATCCATTTAAGTGATCAAAAGTCACTTGATCGCTTGATAGGATTAATTTCTAACGATGTGGATCTCCAAGCTTCAAAACCGGTCTTCCATGCAAGATATCCCAGTCCCATTAAGCAGCGGATTAAACAAGATAAATCAAAGGTCAACACTTGATAAATACGATTCAAATTGTACGACTCGAGCCTTAAGTAATAAGGAATAATGAGACGGAGTTTCTCCTACCCTTGTCTAGAGTGATTTTGCGTACGGGGCGTATGCCTTAGTTATTCAAAGCATTTTCCCTTATTCATAGACTTTAGTGCAATACGAGTTAAGTAAATTACCAAGTCTTCTTCATACAAAACTACAACAACACAAGGAGAACATTGAAGATCCTTCTCCAACAGTTTGTCAGTTATAAGAAGTATCATACGCCATGAGCCTTAAGTAATAAGGAATTATGATATAGAGTTTCTCCCATCCTTGTCTAGAGTGACTTTGCGTACGGGGCATAGGCCCTAATTATTCAAAGCATTTTCCCTTATTCATAGACTTTAGTGTGATCCTCGTCAATTAACTGTCAAGTCTCTCTCTTCATTACAAGTAACAACAACAAATATTCTCCTTTAGCAACTTAAAAGTCAAGATGAGAATTACATGATACGAGCCTTAAGTAGTAAATAAGGAATGAGACTGGAGCTTTCCTACACTCATTCATGATATCTTTGGGTGCGGGATGTTTGTCCCGTTGTTTATCGTATTCGCCTTTATTCATAGACTTTAGTGTGATTATTAACAAGTAACTATCAAGTATATCCCACTCTTTCTTTCAATTAATCCATCATCTTCTTTTGCCTCATTAATCATCTTGCTTTCAGCCCTAGTGGGTTGAACTACAAAAGTCTGATTTCCTTATTGCACTATAAGGATACATAGGCAGGAGAACCGAATTTGTTCGCGAGCTACCTTATATATTGCTATCTTATTTATTAATCAATCCTTCTCTCATCAATCAATACCATATTTTTGAGATCAAATACTACTTTTCCTTGGTTTCCATGTTAATCCTTTTAGGACGCCTAATGAATAGTCTGCCTTGTGAACCAAGAGTTGTTTGGCTCATTTCCAGACATTTAATTCCTTTGTTTTTGGTTATTCCACTACAGTGATACCATGCCTCAGACCCCTCACTTGTTAGTTTACCTTTACTTTTCAGTTCAGAATTTATTCCTTCATGGATCTAAGATAGAATTCTCTTTGATCTCGAATTGTCTGTTCCCTAGAAAGTGATATATCTTATCCTTATGCTAATCAATACTTCCTTTTGGGTTCCATACTCACCCTTTTTGGAAGACCTAATGAACCGTCCACCTTATGAATCAAGAGTTGTTTGGCTTATTACCAAACAATTATTTCTCTTTGTTTCTAGTCATTCCACGACAATGATATCATGCCTCGGGCCCCTTACTTGTCGGTCTATCTGTTTACTCTTTGATTCAAAGCCAATTATATTTATGAATTCCTCGGTTACCATTATGTTGGTACGAGTTATACCTTTCATCACTCTCAATCTCTCTCTTTGTTTTCGTAGTTCTACGAACTACGATTGCTCTGATTTTCTCATTGCACGGTAAGAATACGTAGGCACGAGGATACAAATCCTTAGCGAGCATACTTCTAATTATTCCTTTTTCCGCCCTAGGGCTTGACTCATATCTTTCATGATCCATTACCTACCTTCAATCATAAACCGTTCACTCCAGTGACATACCGTTTCTTTGAAACCAAATACACTTCCTTTGTAATTCCATATATACCCTTTTAGGGCGCCTAATGAAAAGTCCGCATTTGTATCTAGAGTTGTTTGGATTATCCCCAGACATTTAATTCTTCTTTTTTGGTCAACCATATAGTGATACCATGTCTTAGACCCCTCACTTGTGGTTTGTGCCACCTTCCCTCTATGGTACAAATTCCATTTCTCCTATGGATCCCAATATACCTTGACTTTGGTTTCAAACTATACCTTTTTAATCACTTGTTACTCAAACCTTTAAATGTGACTTTGGTCACTTCATCATATTCGTTTCCATGATGCACTCATATTTTACCTTCAGTCACTTCATGTGATATACCCCATTCTTTGAGCCAAACATATTATTTCTTTGCGCTCCATTTTTGTCAGCTTGTAAACCAAGAGATGTTTGGCTTGTACCCAAACACCTAACTCTTTCTTTTTTGTTATTCTAATATAGTGATACCATGTCTTAGACCCCTCACTTGTTGGTTCATACCAGTTTTACTCTCGGGTTCACAATTTCACCTCTTGTTGGAGTTCAAATCAGATAATCCTTTGGTTTAGACCATACTTTGATCACAACTTCTTTTCACTTCCCACCATTAGTTCTTTGAACTACGGAACTCTGAATTCCTCTAGCTTCAACATGCACTATTGACAGCAGCCTACACACTTAACTGTGTTCCATCCAAAAAGGTTGAGAAGACACCATATGAGATATGGAGTGGTAAGAAACCACATATGTATTACATGAAGATTTAGGGTTGCGAAGTTTATATGAAACGACAAATTTCAACTAAGCTTGAGCCCAAATCTGACAAATGCTTGTTTGTGGGGTATCCTAAAGAAACAGGAGGGTATTACTTCTACAATCCTTCTAAGGGAAAAATATTTGTCACTTGAACTGGAGTTTTCCTAGAAACGAATTTTATTTACAAAGGAATCTGTGGGAGGAAAGTAGAGCTTGAAGAAATTCAAGAATCACAAAGCATTGATACACCTATGGAGGAATTAGAGCAGGAAACACAAGTAGTTATGGAAGAGCAACCTGCTCAAGTAGAACAAGACCAACGTAGGTTAAGAAGGACATGTCACCTACCTGAGAGATATGGATATCTCATAATTGATCAAGGTGATGTATTACTCATGGATCAAGATGAGCCTGTGACCTACCAAGAGGCCATAACTGGTTCTGAGCCTGAGAAGTGGCTAGAAGCCATGAAATCTGAAATGGATTCCATGTACACAAACCAGGTTTGGACCTTGGTCGAGCCTCCTATAGGAGTTAACCCTATAGGATACACGTGGGTCTTCAAAAAGAAGACTGACATGGATGGTAAGGTACATACCTATAAGGAAAGACTGGTTTCAAAAGGATATAAAGAAATTCACGGGGTTGACTATGATGAAACCTTTTCACTAGTTGCAATGGTTAAATCTGTTCGGATTTTACTTGTTATCGTTGTATATCATGATTATGAAATATGGAAGATGGATGTCAAGACTTCTTTCCTTAATGAGAATCTTCTTGAGGATGTGTACATGACACAACCAGAAGGATTTGACATACCAGAAGAAGCCCAAAAGATATACAAGTTACATAGATCAATCTATGGATTGAAGCAAGCTTCCAGAAGCTGGAATCTTTGTTTTGATGAAATAGTAAAACAATATGGATTCATCAAGAATGAAGATGAGCCTTGTGTCTACAATAAGGTTAGTGGGAGCATGATCTTCTTCCTTGTATTATATGTAGATGACATATTACTCATTGGAAACGATGTCCCTACTCTGCAACAAGTAAAAACTTGGTTGGGGAAATGCTTTTCTATGAAGGACTTAGGTGAAACGGCCTATATATTAGGAATCAGGATCTATAGAGATAGATCACAAAAACTGCTTGACCAAAGTGTTGAGACGCAAACATATGAATGAGTTTGACTAATAACCCAAATTTTCTAAGAACATCAATTCATATATATATATATATATATATATATATATATATATATATATATATATATATATATATATATATATTAATATATATATATATATATATATAATATATATATATATATAATATATATATGGGTTACTGAATATTGATGAGTCTTTTCACAATCTTTGAAAGTTAGTTCCATTCACAAGCGTTTCTATTTCCATGTGCCTTCCTCTTTTCCCTAGTAAGAGTATTTACTGGATTAGTTGTAATTCCTTGCTCAAAGCTCTAATTTCTCCCCTATTACACTTTCTTCCACAATCCCCGCCTTACCAGGTACTCTCATTTCCTCAAGAGTTGAACACCTTTATTAGCTCTTTCACTTCGATCAAAATGAGTGATAGTCTTATTAGCTTGGTGAGAAACTCGTGGAGGGATGCCTCTCATATTGTGAAAATGAGAGTTTATCCTAGTTCAAACCCTTATCCATTTGTCACTGATTTCCTGGGGTCTGAGGTGATATCTCTAAATGATGATTCTGATTCTGAAAGGACTTCTGGCCACTTTGAAGATGGTTAATTTCTTCTAGAGATTCTTTTTTCAATGCCCTCTTCTCTGATGATGACGCTAGGGAGGATAATATGACTGCTTTTATGCCCCCTCTTATTCTCATGTGGCAGATGCGCTGGAGATTACATTTAGATTTATCGAAGAACCTACAATCAAGACCCTGACGTACCCGAAATCAAGAGCCATCTACAATACAAGGCTCAACCGAATGTAATTTCTTGGCTTAACATGCCGAGCATTTTAAGGTTGATGAGCTTTCTCTGAAAATGGTGATGTTGGTGGAGTCATCTAACGAAATTAAATATAATTGGGGGTGGTTGGAGAAATAATAGGGACCCGTTATGCTGTAAGTATTGATGGTGATATAGACGTGACCAACATCGTGGTCGGCTGCCCTTTTGACTTGTCGGTCATTTCAGCGGGCTAAAAAAAAGGATATGCAGTCCCATTAAAGGGTGTTCAATTCTATTTTATGAGTGTTTGTTTTCCATAATAGGTCTATGGTTTCCTCTGTTGAACTTGAGGTGACCATACTAAAGCACTTAAAAGTTGCCCCCTCTCAAATTCGCTTTGTAGCCCATTCCTACAACATCAAATTAGATTCCATCTTTGCTGAATAGGTTATGATAAGGGGGATTTATAGTCTGTGCATCATAGACTTGGCTACGAAGAAGGTTTTGGCCCTGGTGAAGTGTCTTCTTCCTTGCAGAAATAATCATTTATGATAAATCATACTGTATTTGTAGAGGTAAAACTTCATTATATAGGATTTTCAGGGTGGACACATCTTCATTGGTGGATAGAAGATCTACCATCAAGATTCCTTGATCCATTAATCCTTGTATGACAGAATTCAAAATTTCACATTGTTGCGGATTAATTCGACAGTTCTCAGAGTCAGCACTACAGACGGGAAATGCATTGTTCTTCATCAAAACGTTCTTGATATCAATGAGGGGTGTTTTTAATTCGTCCACACGGGAAATAATCTTCTTCCATTGTCAAATTCTACCATATTCACAGTTGGATTGTTATGGGGTGGCATCATGTTGTTGTTTACATTTGGGTCGTTAGGCGCAAATGTCATTGCCTTAGAACCTATCATATATTGTACTTTATACTTTAAGGCTTTACAGTTTTCAATGGAATGACCGGGAGCTCCTGAATGGAACTCGCACCAGGCGTTGACATAATAACCAGAGGAAGGACCGTTGGTGGTGGTCCTAACTCCCTTAACTGCACCAATGATCCTCATAACAAGTAGGGCAAACTACGGATGTGCGGCATGGGTACAAGATAAAATCTTCTTTTGGGACGTCGTTAGCATTGTTGTTGTTGTTGATAACATTGATGATTTTGTTGTTGTTGTTGATATGGTTGTCGTGGTTTTTTTGTTGATATTGTTGAACCGGGATAGTAAATAGTTGTTGATTTTGGACTGGCGCCACTGTGGCAACTTGTTGATATGAGACACGGTATATTGAGGCTCTTGCTCTAAGCACCGCAGTTTCATTCGCTTCACCCTCTCTCTTCTTTCCATATGCTACACATGTCTTCTTGGTTACTTCGGATGTGCTTGTGGAATTTTGAATCTTACCTATTTTAATTATATTCTCTATCCTTTCGCCGACTAGGACTAGATGAGAGAAACCAAAAGATGTACTTCCTACTATTCGGTCTAAGTAAGGGCCTTGAAGATTACCCATAAATATGTCTACCAATTCACGCTCTAACAATGGGGTTGTACCCTCAAAGAAAGCTCCCTCCACCATTGTGCGTACTAGTCTCCTTGGACTTTTGAGTCAAGTTTTGCAACTGCGTGCGATTGGGCGCCATGTCAGCGTTGTATTGGTACTGTTTAAGGAAGGCTTTGACCATTTCTCTTCATGTTTGTATATGAGTCTATTAAAGTTGCATGTACCATTCTAGGGAAACTCCACTCAAGGAGTCTTGGAAGAAGTGCATAAGAAGTTTGTCATCATTGTAATAAGCAACCATCTTTCTACAATATGCGTGAATATGTATCCTAGGGTCACTTTCCCCTTTATACTTTTCAAAGTCTGGAACTTTGAACTTGGCATGGATGACCACACTGGGGACAAGGCATATTTCATATGCGTTTAAGCCTAGAGCATCAGAACCTTCCATTTCTTTTAACTTCTCCTCAATGGCTTTGACCTTCTTTTCTACTTCGCTGGTAGCGGGACCGAAGGCGTCATACACAGAGGAAGATCTCAGACTGAAGAAGGTGTCTTGCTGATCATCGATTTCTATGACAGGAGGATTATGAACAAGTGGAGGATTATGACCACAAAAATAATTTCCTTTTTCAGTCAACCTCTAGTCTATAAATAAAGGTCCCTTTCCACTCTTTTTCACATCCAGAAAATATGATTTCATTTCTCACTTATCCCCCTCTCTCTCTCTCTCTCTCTCTCTCTCTCTCAAATCTCTTCATGTTTACTTTCTCTCACTAAACTTTTAGTTGTAATGTTTTGCGAGAAAGTCATTTGGTGAGTGAGGAAGATGTAATTCTGGAAGGGTAGTTTTATAAGTTCACCAAAGGTTTTTCGTGTCTACCTTGGTTGAAAATTTCATCCATTTAAGGATCATTTATTTGGCTTTGAAGAAAACCCTGTAAAAAAGCTTTGGTTTAGGGATTATATGATCAAGTCTTGGTTTAGGTTCGGAAGTTCATCCCGTGATAAAATCTTTCACAGGTTCTTGTTTAGCCAGCGATAAAACCAATTTTAGATTCAAAATTATCTTGTGATAAAATCTCATAGGTTATTGGTTAACTCACGATAAAACCAAGTTTTAGTTGAAGCTTAATCTGCAATAAAAACTTGTTTCGGTCCGAGATCATCCCGATGGTAAAATCTCTCAGGTTCAAGATTAACCCGTGTTAAAATCTTTGTTTGGAAGCTTGAAGACTAACCGCTCCAAGTTTCTTATGGATAGAAGACTAAATGCTTTAACCCATCATTTGGAAGGAAGACTCACTGTTTCACTCCTAATTTTGTTGTTTGGTTGGAAGTTATCTAGAAATTTCATTTTTCTTGTATAAAGAGTTTGTGAGTTTAACATACTAAAGGCTCTCAAATTTATAGGATACTCTCAATAACAATTCTTGAGGAAAGGATTATGTCTTTTTATCTTTTAATTAAACCTATATAATTTCTAGTGTCTTCTTTCTTCCCTTAACCTTTTATATTTCCGCATTTTATTTTGCTATTTTATTTTCCACTGAATTACTCTAAATCTTTTCCTAAAATGTTTTTAAACTCTGATTTTAATCCTAAAAAGTTTCCAAATCATATTTTTTTTCAAACACACTATCCCCCCCCCCCCCCCCCACACACACACCCCCACACCCTTTTGTGTGTGAAGTCACATGTCTAATAAGTGGCGTCAGAGCCTAACTCATGTTTAAGGACTAACCACCTCAGAAGGAAGATGACTTCTAATAAGATATCCTTTTAAATACACCTCCACCTTTCAATAGTATTAACTTTGAATTTTGGAAAACTAGTTTTAGAATTTTTCTTCAATGCATTAGTTATGAACTATGGGAAACATTAATCAATGGTCCACTTATCCCTACTCATAAAGTAAATGATGAAGTAGTAGATAAACCCGAATCTCGTTGTACCGAAGAAGAAAAGAGAAGATTTGAAATTGATTTCAAAACTAAAAACTTTATAGTAATGTCTCTATATGGTACTAAAATCTTTTACGTTCATCACTGTAAAACCGCCAAGAAAATGTGGGATTCTCTTTAAATGATATATGGAATTTCTCCAAGTATCTAGCAATAGGATATGAACACCCGATACGAAGAAATTGAAGATGTTTCTTTTAAATGTTTTTCAAATTTTAGAAATACTAGAAATGCTATTGGAACTTTTGCCCCTGACCAATACCTAAGAGTAAAGAATTTGAAGTTTAATCCAATCCTTAAATCAAAATATGGGAGCCTTCGTGAATTTCATGAATAATCAAGAAAGAAGAAAATCATAAATAAATTGAATGAACTAGTTAAATTGCTTAACGATGAAGATACATAAACTGAAGAATCATCAAATTCAACATACTCCTATCAACTAACTCTGGTGGAATCCTTTGAAAGAACATATTTAGTAATTGAATGATCTTCGGAAGATTAAACATCAAATGAAGGAACCTCATGTGTAAAGAACTTTAAAGAAGAAGTATATTCAAGTGGAATATTTGAAATAAGAAAAGGAGGAGATACATCAACCTCAGTGTCATACCACAATTTTTAACCCTAACATTCCACATATCATTTGCATCATTACACACAAACAAGATCACATCTTGGTCCTTCCCCTTATCCATCTTTGGTTTTGCTTCTTGTAGGGATCACCAAACACGTCTTTGTTGTTTTGTTTTACCTTCGTGTTTACATGATTGATTTCTTATCTAACCAACTAATCAAAATATCAAAAATATGTCTTGTTTCCCTTAAGTTTATTGTGCAAGGTAAGGGCTTTTTAACTAAGGACATCTCAAAGTTTTGTGGCTTACTTCTCAAAGAAAGTCAAAGGTTCATATGTTTACTTACATGCCTTCTTCAACAAGCAAATTTAAGCTTTGAGAAATTTAATCAAGAGGCAATCAAGTATATCTTATTTTGAGCTTATATGATCACCCATGTGCTTTGTAATGCAAGGGAAGTCCAAGTACACAAGCTTGTTCTAAGTGGTTTGACCAAAAAGTCAACATTTTGAAGTCAAAGTTCCAAGGGTCACAACTCCTTCAACTCTCAATAGTTTTGAATTCTTCTTTTTTCATATGACTCTTCTCAACCTTCTATACAAATTCTCTTTACATGACAAGATCCAATTATGCTTGGAGTATCATCAAAAGTTTAGAGCCTATTTTCAAGTGACTTTTTCCCAACTTTCAAGATTCATAACTTCTTCAATTTTAAACATAAGAGGTTGATTCTTTTTGAAAAATGTCATTTGTGATTTTGTTACAAGTTTTCTTCAAGGGATAAAGTCAAATTATGCTTGGAAATCCATGGAATTCATTGAAACATTACAGGTCATTTTCAGCCATGAAGCACTCAAATTTTTCTAAGTTATATGATCAGTTTTTCATGCCAACTTCAACATGACATAACTTTATGCTCAAGCATCAAAATTCAACCTTTCTTGGCACATTGTAATCTTGGCCATGATGTTAACACATTGCAAAATAAATGAGATCAAAAAGTCTCCTGAGTAGGGTGCCCCATTGGGTTGAACATGGTGACTTTTAGATGAAGAAATTGCCATTGCCCAAGTTTGGAACTTCACTAATCTCAATTACAAGCCAAATTAGCATGTGTTTTGGACCTAAACATGTTTAACCAAGTCTCCAGAAGATAATTGAGCCTTAAAACGCATCATTTGGCTGAGTTTTGAGGATTTTCAAGTCACACTTTTCACACACTCGAATCAAATTCATTTTGCACGAATTCTGCATCATTTCACACGTATTTGGATCCAATCACATTCCCTATAAATAGAGGAATCTATTGCCTTGATTTCCAAGCTTTGGAGAGCCAAGTAATCCCCGCTGCAACTTGAAATATTTTCCAAAAAATTCAATTATCGTGTTCTGAGTTTCAACTTGTTTCAATCCAATTTCTTGATTCCATTAACACCTTCGTCATTCTTTGAAACTTTTGCAACAATTCCCAAGCTCTGAGACCTTCTGAAGTGCTTTAACCAGATCGAGCTTCATCAACTTCTGATCACCATCTGGACAAGGTAGTTTTAAGCATCATTTGAACTCAAACAAGTTACCATGATGTAGTCCTTCACTCTCTGATGCTTTCCCCTAACTTATCTGGTGTTGTTTGACCGTGTTCATCATTTAATTTTATTTTTCGTGGCTTGCTTGCTTCTGAAACTTCTATGAAATTCCCTTTGCTCGATTTAGATAAATGAATTTGGAGTATAAGGTTGAATTCAGGATGAGAAAAGGGTCACAATGATGGTGGTCTCATGATCTGAATTTACCAAACGATGAAGATCCGGTGAGAGCCCACCAAAGAAGATGACTAGAGTGTTCCAGGTCTTCTTAGTTTGGCTAGATACGTTGGCCATTTGAAATGTTTGGATTGGTTGGATTTAAACTGGATCTTGTGTTTGACTTGTAACACATTCCATCATGTTCTCTAACATTATGAGTGTTGGATCTGCCACGTCAATAATGAGGCGTGATCCAACGCTTCACGTTTTTTATGATTCTAATTAATTTTATTTTATTATTTTTAATTTCTTTTCCTTTAAAAATTCATAGTAATTTCATTTTTCATCCCAAAAATCCCAAAATAATTTATAAAATTCCCTTTTATTTTTCTTCATCTGTTTTTTATTTTTCCATATTTTATTTCACTGGTTTTCTATTTTTCTTGAATTTTCTCTTTTCTCCTTTATTTTGATTGGTTTAAAAATACTTTTCTGTATTTTAAAATTCTGGAAAATTTATTATATACTTCTTATTTTATTTCTAACCTTCCGTAATTTTCTTGGCCATTTATTTGGTGTTTTGAAGGACTTTATGGATTTTCTATTTTTATTTCCATTTTAAAATTAATTTAAAAATACCTTTAATGTATTTTTATTTCATTTAATTGGGTTTTATTTGTGTGACCCTTGTGAACTTCTGTTGGCCTTGGATCATGATGGTTTGGACTTGAAGTCTCATCAAACTCAATGGATCTTGGGTGTTGATGGGGTAAAAACCCTAATTCATCAAAATGGATGATTGATTTTGATGATGACTTGATCAAACTCTTGGTCCAATTTGGGTGTGACTTCTCTTGTGTCTCTCTTCTTCATCTCATTCTTTTCCCTTTGATCAATTGGATGATTTGTGCCCATCTTGTTCATGATGTATGGATTGGTACTTGATGAACTTTCATAATTTCAAATCTACCCCCTAATTGATCATATATCATTTAAGGTACTTTAGGTTGATATATAAGTTTATCCTGAGTGTCATGAAGTGTGGATTGAAGTAATTGACCATCCTCCTAGTCTTTGTGCTTGATCATTCTCTTTCTTTATTTTTTTATGGCATAACTTTAGGAGAATGATTTACATATCATTTCTCTAGCATGTATTAACACAAATAGTATTATTGATCGACCTCAGATGGTTGTAACTTCTACATAAGTCCAATTATGATTGCTTAACATAGTGCTAAATTTGTCCCAAAGAAAACAAAGGTTTTTTTATAAGTCAGATTGTAAGTCTCCTATTCCTCATGGTATTGTGTGAAAATGTAGCTCCTTTTTCATTTATGAGAGCTATTGGCATACTTGTTGACTTTATCCAAGTTAGAGCCCTTCTCATGAATGGTGTATAGATTCATATTTTCATTCTTGTAAGTGGATAGTTGAGTGTTCTCCAAAAAGTGACCAAAACATCCTTTTATCTTTTACTAACACTTTACTTGTATTAACCTTTTACTTCAAAGTCATTTACTTTATGCTCTTTTATTTATGCCATTTACTTTATACTTTATGTTTAGCATTTAACATCATATTATTGGTAATTATGCTATTTGTTCTTTGGACTTTACTTTCATATCTTTGTAAAGAAAAAATTAATAAAGAAAAAACCTAAAAAGAAACTTGGTTATCCTGATTCATGGACTTATGGTTACTATCCTTGGCATCCTTGGCATCATTGTGGAGTTTTGGACTTCCTCTGGAGACTTGGTTGAATTAATTTGGTTTTATTTGATGCATGAATTATTATTTTCTTATTATGGCTTACTTGAGGCTTAATCTAAATGAGGGAATTCTTGCTTGACTTATGTCATAAAGCTTGTTATTTTTTATTAGATATTTCCTTCATAGATTTTACTTTATTCTTTAGGATAGTTTCTTCTTCTCCTTCCCCTTTCTTTAATTTTCAAAATCTTCTCCCTTTTTTCAAAACCTTCTTGTTTTTTTAAATTGAATCATTTTTCTTCAATAAACCTTGACTTGTGTCAAGTGATTTTCAGAACCTTTTTCTTAATAAATGTTAATCCATTTTAAACATGTCTAGACCAATTTCAAAAGACCTAAAAAATGCATAACTCATTCAAGTCATTTTGTGCCCTTGTGCACTTTTTCTTTCAAAACTTTTCTCAAGGCATTAGACATGAGTCATTTCCATAGTTAAGATGTAACTATCTTATCCCCACATTATTGATGACAATTCTTTTCCATTTGTGAGAGCTAGTGGCATACTTGTTGATCCTTATCCAAGTTGAAGCCCTTCTCATGATGATGCAAAGTACTCATACTTATGGGTGACTAGTTGAGTATTCTCCTTAAAAATGACAAAATGTCTTTTCCCCTAAAAATGAATCAAAACAAACTCCTTTTGTTATTTTTACCAGAACTACAAGGTTTTGATCCTCCATTGCACTTTATTGGTACGTAGGCATGAGACTTAAAAAGTCTTGCCAAACACAAAAATCATAAAAAATATTTCTTTTCCCATCTCTCCAATATTTTTTACAAATAACACATTTTTTGTTCAAACCAAAAGGTACATTTTCAAAGAGGTTCCCATGAAGTACCATGGATGTTTAGGGTGCTTATACCTTCCCTTTTCATAAATAACCCTTGGACCATTGTTCTCTTTTGATTAGTTTTGTTTTAAAACTTCTTTGGGTTTTGTTCGTACTTTTTCCCTTTTCCTTTTGAAACAATAAAAGCGCGGTGACGACTTTTTCTTTATGAGTTAAGTTAATCAATAGCTTAATCTCAAAATTTTCACCCCTATACTCAAGGAGAAATATAAAATAACCACCTTACAACAAAGAAGATGAAGTTTCTTAAAGGCATCCTACGAGGTAGATATTTTCCAGGTAACTAAACTACCTTATGAGTAACTATTTAGAATAAATGCTCAGTTAGATACAGAAAATGATAAACTGAGATGACACAACTTAGGTCTTAAGGAGACTTTAATATATCTTGAAGAAATTAATAAATCATTCAGGATAGAAATAACTAAGATCATAAATTCAAGAGAAGAATGTAAGAGGTATGTCTCAAAATAAGGAAGTAGTTGATTTACATGAAACCCTATGTAAGTTTACTCAAGGCAAAAAAATATTAACTTAATATTATCAAATCAAAGTCCTCTCTTAAACAAAAACATACTAGGATTAAAAAAGTATAGAAAACCTAATAAAGGTATATTTCACATAAAGAAGAATCATCAAGTTTACAAATGCACACACTGTAAAAGGGTTGGCCATTTAGAGCCTTTTTATTTTGACAAATTGAAAAGATCTAAAGGTAACAATCTTATATCTTCTTGAACTAATGAATATGAGCCCAAGAAAATGTGGGCACCAAAGGTGAAACCTTAGTGTTTTGCAGGTATGCTTTGCAACTCGAAGCTTTAATGATTATAAATGAACATGTTCAAAGCAAGAGTATACTTCTAGGTATACAGTATTTTTAAATTATGTGATCCAATAAAGTATGATGATGATGAGTATCAATTACAATGATCAAAGCAAGTGTCTTGAGGATATCTCAAGGACTTATGATCCATAGTGATTAGTTTACCTCTTAGTAGGTTGAATGGATATGTCTGTAATGGATATGTTCATCTTGTTGTATATACCAACTCTAGCATCCAATGTTGTATCGAGAAGGACACATCATAATATGTTTGGTGTTTCCCATTTAAGGGAGGTTTTTATCAAAGCCTTTTGATATAAAAGGTAGTACACTATATTAAGGTTGAAATGGTAAAAAAAACTATGACTAATCCTCTAAAACCGTGGTTTTAATTTTGCTCATCTAAATAAAACATATTCACTAACCAAAAAGATGAATTTCCAATTGTTTTATATAAAAGGGTGCAAATAAGGCTAAGCAGGGGTGCAACACACAAGCCCAAAATGAAATATGCTGAAAATGGTCCAACCAATCGATTGGCACTATCATGAAATCGATTGGATAAACTAAAATATCATAAATTCAAACGTTGGAGCTCACTATAACGGCTAGTTGAGTGAGACATAAATGCAACAACTATTTTTAATAGCTAACTCACAAAATTTAGGGGTGCCAATCGATTGGCACATTGTTCCAATCAATTGGAATAAAAGTTATAAATAAAGGTGATTTTCTCATTCTTTTCATGTCACCATACTCTCACTTGTACGTTACAATAGAAATGTTTTTTCTCTCCCAGTCTTCCATCATCACCTCCAAATGTCCTAAAAAAGAACCAGATTTTCCCAACCATCATCATCATATTTTTCTGAAGACTTATCTAATCAAGCTCAAGAGAATAATTTTAATCGGTATTATGTCGATAGGTAGTTGCATGTCTCTCACTACTTGGATGAAGATCTCATCAAGAACCGCTCGTTCATGGAAGCCTTTAACATTATCGGCTTGAACGTGTTTAAAAAATCTCAAGAGAAGTACCACAAATTGGTAAGAATGTTTTATATAAATCTCACTTACAAATATGGTGTCGTAAACTCTAAAGTTAAGAAACACCCCCATCACCCTATCTCTTGAATACTTTACATGAGTTTATAACCTACCCTTCATTGAGAAATATTATGATCAAACTGATCTTGAAGGTAACATATTCAACTTTGAAACTCATGATCACACTTTTCTTATTTATCCCTATTTCGGAATCTCATCACCCTTCATTGTCAGCCTCATACGCCTCTGATATTAAATTGATTCACTTTATAATGAATCATGAGCTTTTCCTAAGGAACATATATTATAGCACCATCCAAAAATCAGGCATACCTGGAGTTTGGTTTTTGGAGAACCATGTTGAGAAAAACTGGGCAGATGTTGTACCTAACCACATGCTAGATAGAAAAAAGAAAAACATCACTCTACCTTATGTTGAACTTGTAACAAAAACCTTGACCTAAATCGGCTATGAATTCGGAGGGGAAGAACTGGAATCCATGCATACAAAGATAGGAAAAAGGATTGTAAGAAAAATGAGATATTTTATTCAAGGAAGAGAACTTGTTCCACTACCTCCATTACTCTAAAGGCATCACCCTTTAATCTAGAGATCTAGGGCCACATAGAGGACTTTCACAAATGAAACATTTACATTACAAGACAAGGATTTAATGCATATATATTCCAAAGATCGCATGCTTCTAATTAATTCATTGTCAACCTATTTCTTAGTTCATAAGGCTATCTAGAGGCCTCGAAACATCGGAGAGTAACTTGCTTGAAATCGGCCTCAATGATTCTAAAATAATCTTAGCTTTGTACCTAGTAACAAGGATTTGAGGGGCCACTATTCCGGATCGACTATACAGTTGGGAGAGAATATCAGGACTAAATGGTATAGAATTTGGAGTTGAATAGACTAATCAACTTAAAACATTTAAAAAAAAGATTATTACATAAATCAGAGTTAAGTAAGCGAAAACGCACGTGTAAGACGAAAACAAAATATACCAGATGGTTCTAAAGATTATATATTTTGATGTCTATCTAAGATACATGATTCAATTAAAATTCAACACAACATAGATAAATGAAGTTTCTTTGACAAGTAATTAAACAATGATCATAACTCATTTTTGTGCATAGCTCAAAATTGATCATATCAAAAACTGATTAATCCAAAATTAAAGTCTTTACCATTATAATCAAGGAATAGAATAATCAATGAACTAGATACTTGAAAATATAAACTTATATGATAAAACACTATAATAAAGATCAAAATCTAGATGACATAAGACTTGTTTCAGTTTTTTTTAAATGATTTTTATAGTGTTACATATTTTTGTAGAAAAATATTTTACAAAGGATTTTTTTTAAAAAACGTTTCAAATAAAAGATTGGTTTAAATAGTTATTAATAAAAGATTTTTTTAGGTATTTAATCCTTTTTCTATAACCTTTTTTGGATATTAAAATCTCAAAAAGTCATTAAAATTTGAAGTTATTTCAAATAGCTTTTTATAAAATCATATTTTAAATACGTTTTTTTTAAATAGTGATTTCGACTATGTTTTAATCTTCAATAATGTATATTTATATTATAAGATGTCAAAATTAGTCTTTAATTTATGAAAAATAAATTATTATATTTTTAATATTTTTTTATAAAAATAATTTTTTTAATTACAAAGAAAAAATCCATTTTTATAAAGGTAAAATAAACCGACATTACTACGAAAAACACATATAATCACGGTTGCAAAATACCTGTAATAACGGTTGAACAACCGTTGTTAGGTAGGGTATAATTGTATGTGGATTATTTACAACCACGACACAGTGCTCGTTGTAGAAAACTGGAAAACGCGCTACCTGTAACCACTGTTGTTTTAAATACTCGTGGTGAAAGATTTGTCGGCCTTTTTTATTTTTGCCACATGTTTTGCCGGACTACATTAATAACTTTCATCATAACATATAATATTAAATATTTTTAACACAACAACAATAATAATAACAAATATAACAAGAATAATAAGAATAACAACAATAACAACAAGAATAACAAGAACAAGAACAAGAACAACAAGAACAATAAAAACAATAATAATAACAACAACAATAAGAACAACAACAAAAAACAACAACAACAAAAACAATAACAATAACAACAAAAGCAACAACAACAACGACAAAAAAAACAAGAACAATAAGAACAACAACAACAAAATAAAAAAATAGAATCGTTAAACAAGAACACTTTACCTGAACAACAATAATAATAACTAACATTGCTACATTGAATCAATGTTTTTCATGCTTCGTTCAATTTGGAGAAGAGATGATGGAGTTCCAAAACTCGTTAATGA
Organism: Lathyrus oleraceus; assembly: GCF_024323335.1. NCBI lineage: Eukaryota > Viridiplantae > Streptophyta > Magnoliopsida > Fabales > Fabaceae > Lathyrus > Lathyrus oleraceus. Next base: position 233,146,053 of record NC_066583.1, on the reverse strand, counting down.
AAGAAATGTTTTTGAGTTTCGTTTATGAAAGAAATGATATTTTCAAGTTTGGTTTAGTGGAGGAATAGTATTTCGTAAATGGAAGAAGTTTGGAGGTAGAAGATGAAGTTTGTCTAAGTACGTCTAGGGCAAGAGCGAATGAACTAAAAACGTTATATATCTTTAAAAAAATAAGAAGGCGCCACTTTTCACCACGGTTGGAACTCCAACTGTGGTGAAAAGTGGCTTAAAAATAAGTAAAAAAAAATTTGTTGTTGTGATTCAAACCCATGACTAGACGCCTCTTTTCACCATGGTTCGAATTCCCACCGTGGTGAAAAGTGGCTTAAAAATGAGTAAAAAACCAAAAATGTTGGTGTTGTGATTTTAACCCATGACTAAATGCCACTTCTCACCACGGTTGAAATTCCAACCGTGGTTAAAAATGATGTCTTTCTACTTTTCACCACGGTTGTTATTAAGAACTGTAATGAAAAGTGTTTTAATAAAAAAAAATCAGGCGCGTTAAAAATAATATAATACTATGGTTGACAAAGGGTCATAGTAATATAGTATTACCCAAGGTATATTTTGTAGTAGTGGGTCCCTATATTCTAAAGATAAACGAATTCACAACATGTGATATAATGCATAAATGTAAAAGAGGTAGAAAGAAGAAAAATGTACGCCAGATTTATACGTTCTCGCTAGAGCTTAGTCCACTCTTAAATGGTTCCCCCATTGAAAATTATAAGATCTTTCACTATTTGCAAAATTAATAAACAAGTACTTTGGTACAACGAATAACCAACAATCTGAACACTACAAGTCGGCTGCTTTAGCCAACACAAATCTAAATTGACTTTCCATTCTATTGAAGTAGATTACTCAAACTACAAACATTAATGAAGAAGAAGTATTCGACTTCATGAGGTTTGTTCATGAACTGCTCAACATATTTTTATGGTTTTCCTAAAAAATCAACTAACTCACTTTTTGAACTAAAACAGCTAAAGTTTGAGACAAAGAAGAAGAATCAGAAGCATATGAAGGATTATCCAGAGCAACAATCTTGATCTTTGGTCTCGGCGTTTCTTTGTGAGCTCTACTTTAGTTTTTTTACCCTTGGGAACCTCAGGAGAATTGGATGAAGGAGGTATTGTTTACTTGCCTCTTTGTTTTTCTAAGGAACCTTCCAAGATGATTGATGAAGATAAATATGGAGGATGAAGGTTGGAGGTTATGATGGGAGATGAATGAGAAATTAAAAATGGGTGTGGAATGTTTTGAGATAGATAATTTACTTTGAAGATAAATGAGTAATATATTTGAAATTATGAAATGAAATAAGTTGATGTAAGAGGTAATGCGTAAGACAATGAATGTCATGATTAATGAAATTTCAAATATGAAAAGGCATATGTTTTTAAAAAATTGGAATTAAACATATTTGATTCCAGTAATAAAGAGTATTGATTCAAATCATAAAGGAGATTTTGATTTTAATTCGAGTCATATAGGTTAATTCAAATCAAAAATCTCCATTTTATGCAAAAAAAACCTCTTCTAATTTGAATTAGGGTATGGTGTGATTCGAATAAAAGGACAGAGAAAAAATGAAAGAGAAATGCAACATTTTTATTTAATTCATGCAAAAATTTAATTTGAATCAAAGTCTTAAAAGTCTATGATTTGAATCATACTTCTTTATGATTTGAATCATAAGCCAAAAATTTGAAAAATATAAGAAACTTGAAAAATATTTTTAACACATAAATAAAATATTAATGCCACAAAAGTTTTAATGCACATGATAAAAATTTAATAAGAAGATGATGCTAATTAAAATAGTATGATGTCGATGAGTGTAAAATGACCAGATGAATAAAATTTTGCATATGAACAATAAAAGAATAAATGGATGACATGCTAAGATGAATGAGATATAATATCCACACATATCATGCACATATTTCAGACGAATAACACATCACACACAAACTAAATACATAAGATTGGGTATAAATACAATAAGATAAAGGAGATAAGAATGATCATACCAATTTGATGATCTAGGATTTAACTTGTGCACTTTTTCTTTCAAAACTTTTCTCAAGGCATTAGACATGAGTCATTTCCATAGTTAAGATGTAACTATCTTATCCCCACATTATTGATGACAATTCTTTTCCATTTGTGAGAGCTAGTGGCATACTTGTTGATCCTTATCCAAGTTGAAGTCCTTCTCATGATGATGCAAAGTACTCATACTTATGGGTGACTAGTTGAGTATTCTCCTTAAAAATGACAAAATGTCTTTTCCCCTAAAAATGAATCAAAACAAACTCCTTTTGTTATTTTTACCAGAACTACAAGGTTTTGATCCTCCATTGCACTTTATTGGTACGTAGGTATGAGACTTAAAAAGTCTTGCCAAACACAAAAATCATAAAAAATATTTCTTTTCCCATCTCTCCAATATTTTTTACAAATAACACATTTTTTGTTCAAACCAAAAGGTACATTTTCAAAGAGGTTCCCATGAAGTACCATGGGTGTTTAGGGTTCTTATACCTTCCCTTTTCATAAATAACCCTTGGACCATTGTTCTCTTTTTATTAGTTTTGTTTTAAAACTTCTTTGGGTTTTGTTCGTACTTTTTCCCTTTTCCTTTTGAAACAATAAAAGCGCGGTGACGACTTTTTCTTTATGAGTTAAGTTAATCAATAGCTTAATCTCAAAATTTTCACCCCTATACTCAAGGAGAAATATAAAATAACCACCTTCCAACAAAGAAGATGAAGTTTCTTAAAGGCATCCTACGAGGTAGATATTTTCCAGGTAACTAAACCACCTTATGAGTAACTATTTAGAATAAATGCTCAGTTAGATACAGAAAATGATAAACTGAGATGACACAACTTAGGTCTTAAGGAGACTTTAATATATCTTGAAGAAATTAATAAATCATTCAGGATAGAAATAACTAAGATCATAAATTCAAGAGAAGAATGTAAGAGGTATGTCTCAAAATAAGGAAGTAGTTGATTTACATGAAACCCTGTGTAAGTTTACTCAAGGCAAAAAAATATTAACTTAATATTATCAAATCAAAGTCCTCTCTTAAAAAAAACATACTAGGATTAAAAAAGTATAGAAAACCTAGTAAAGGTATACTTCACATAAAGAAGAATCATCAAGTTTACAAATGCACACACTGTAAAAGGGTTGGCCATTTAGAGCCTTTTTATTTTGACAAATTGAAAAGATCTAAAGGTAACAATCTTATATCTTCTTGAACTAATGAATATGAGTCCAAGAAAATGTGGGCACCAAAGGTGAAACCTTAGTGTTTTGCAGGTATGCTTTGCAACTCGAAGCTTTAACGATTATGAATGAACATGTTCAAAGCAAGAGTATACTTCTAGGTATACAATCAATATTTTTAAATTATGTGATCCAATAAAGTATGATGATGATGAGTATCAATTACAATGATCAAAGCAAGTTTCTTGAGGATATCTCAAGGACTTATGATCCATAGTGATTAGTTTACCTCTTAGTAGGTTGAATGGATATGTCTGTAATGGATATGTTCATCTTGTTGTATATACCAACTCTAGCATCCAATGTTGTATCGAGAAGGACACATCATAATATGTTTGGTGTTTCCCATTTAAGGGAGGTTTTTATCAAATCCTTTTGATATAAAAGGTAGTACACTATTTTAAGGTTGAAATGGTAAAAAAACTATGACTAATCCTCTAAAACCGTGGTTTTAATTTTGCTCATCTAAATAAAACATATTCACTAACCAAAAAGATGAATTTCCAACTGTTTTATATAAAAGGGTGCAAATAAGGCTAAGCAGGGGTGCAACACACAAGCCCAAAATGAAATATGCTGAAAATGGTCCAACCAATCGATTGGCACTATCATGAAATCGATTGGATAAACTAAAACATCATAAATTCAAACGTTGGAGCTCACTATAACGGCTAGTTGAGTGAGACATAAATGCAACAACTATTTTTAATAGCTAACTCACAAAATTTAGGGGTGCCAATCGATTGGCACATTGTTCCAATCAATTGGAATAAAAGTTATGAATAAAGGTGATTTTCTCATTCTTTTCATGTCACCATACTCTCACTTGTACGTTACAATAGAAATGTTTTTTCTCTCCCAGTCTTCCATCATCACCTCCAAATGTCCTAAAAAAGAACCAGATTTTCCCAACCATCATCATCATATTTTTCTGAAGACTTATCTAATCAAGCTCAAGAGAATAATTTTAATCGGTATTATGTCGATAGGTAGTTGCATGTCTCTCACTACTTGGATGAAGATCTCATCAAGAACCGCTCGTTCATGGAAGCCTTTAAGATTATCGGCTTGAACGTGTTTAAAAAATCTCAAGAGAAGTACCACAAATTGGTAAGAATGTTTTATATAAATCTCACTTACAAATATGGTGTCGTAAACTCTAAAGTTAAGAAACACCCCCATCACCCTATCCCTTGAATACTTTACATGAGATTAATTGGAATGTCACATGTTCTAATTATCTTTGACTGTCTTCTTATAAAGCAATAATTAGATACTTCATTTCTTGAACTTATACTTCGATAACCTTGGATAACTAATTCGACATTTTGACATTGATATAAATATTTCAAAACTCAATACTTTGAATCTTTTAAACACTTATTGGACAATCAATGAACACACCAACATATTCATAAAAACTATCTTCATATTCCTTCATGGTGACCTTGGGAGAGTAGGTGTAACACCCTAAACCCCAAACACTTATTTTATTAAAACATACAGAAATAATTTTAACTCAGCAACAAAGTGTCACATATTTTATCAACATAAAACATCTTACTCAAATTTATAATCAAGCAGCGGAACTCAGAACATTAAAACTTAATTGTCTCATAATTCAAAATAAATTCATTTAAATAAAAGTAAATAGTTCAAACTCTTAGAACGCAAAACAGAAAGGTAACACATCCCAGTGTTACACTATCAGAGAGACACGCAGAATCTAAAATAAACTCAAAAATGATAAACCACGAAGAAGGCCATTACGCCATCCTCCAACTCAACCGAAGCTAAGGCTCCTCTACTTGAGTATTTATACCACTGTGGTAAAGAACAACACAGAAACAAACATGAGGGTGAGAATACATTCATAAATATTAATGGTGGATAAAACAAGAAATATAGCTCAACAATATCAATCATCAATCATATAGATCATTCCCAACAACAATCAATCACAAATGTTATTATGTATGCAATATATTCATCTCCCTCTACTCTAATGAATGTGGTACCAAAATTTTGGATATTAGAGTTATGTTATTGATTAATCTCGTCACTGGTCCCCTCTCTGAAATGGGACTCGTTACAGGTGCCCTCTTTGAACATGAACTCAACATTGGACTGAAGTCCCAGACTTATCAATGGTCCCCAGTTCTGAACCTGAAACTCGTCACTGGAACAAAGTTCATACACATATCTCTGATATACATGATGCATGAATGTGACAAACAATAAAAATGCAATACTCATCTCAACCTCCAAATCTAACACCCGTCTCAGGTTCCTATATGGACCTAAGGCTTGTAATCTGGCAGAAGTCTCAAACTCGTCACCGATCCCCTCTCTGAACTAGTAACTTGTCACTAGACCGAAGTCCGTACATCACCAATACAAGGCTACAACGAATGGTTCCTCTCTGAACTAAGAACCTTGATATAATTAAACATAATATATAAACATTACCAACATAAGGCCATAATAGTGGTTCATTATCTGAACCACACATCTCAACATAACTCAACAATTTTCCTTTTCATGAGGCACTCAACATAAACTCAAAATAATAATATAATTTATATAATTTCTCAATAATGCTCACCAACAGGGTAAAAACAACATCAACAACCATCAACACTCAACAAGGTTTACTCGGAACTCAACAAAGCTCGTAATTAACTTTGTCACTTTTTATCATTCAAAAATTAAGAGTCACAAGGTGTACTCTAACTCTAGCTCATTTAACTCATAACAACTCTAAACATAATCAACTCAACTCTAACCCGTCATATTACTCACAACTCAACTCTAAAACTGCCTTCGCCTTAAACTCTAAAATTGTCTCACCACCTTTTGGCAAGGGTTCCCCCCCCCCCCCTAAACCTACGCCTTAACTCTAACAATCATCAAAGGTTTGAATAATGAAATTAAAAACTCCTAAACATATCAGACTCAACTCTCTTAAGTCAAATAGACTATAAACTCATCAAAACAACAATGAATAGTCACTACAATAAAAAACTAGTCAAAATTTGTCAAACCAGACCGCGAAACCCGCCATCGTCGAATCGTTGACCCCACCGCCCCGCGGCCTTCATTGTACGTGCGCCACCTTATGCGTGTCATATGTCTCTCACGACAACCGGTGTACGCCTCCACCCCCGACCGTACGTGTATGCCTCGTGGCCGCTGCTTTATGTTATCGCCCCATGTTCGTACGCACATCACACGCCTCCCATGAATTCCTATGTATACATGCTTCCCTGAGGCTGTACGCACGATATTCTGCCTCCCGCGTCATACACACTCACTTCCGCCGCGTGGCTGTTGTCCCGTGGGTCGCCGTCCATGCCTCCATCGTTGACATCTGGCGTGACCCTTGACCCAATTTTCCTGACTTTTGGTTTTTTGGTTTTTCCTGACTTTTACAATTTTATGATCTTTTCCCCCATTGAACAAATTCAGACTCACCTGATTCGCCTATTTTAGTCTTAATTGCTTTAACACACACCGATAAACATAACCTGGAACAATATGACTCAAACATTATAAATTCAATATGTTATCACTTCAACATCACATATTCAATATTTCATTAAATATTAAACATTCTAACTCTTGCCTTAATATAAGACATCCACATATATTAATTCAACCTCCGCCTTATTACAAGGCGTTAACACAATATATCATCAAGTCAAAAGCTACAATCAACAGAATATAAAAGAAAATCAAAGTATATTAGCCTCCTTAGAAAGGTTTTGCTCAAAGCTTCACCGTCCTCAAACATCATCAAAGAGGAAAAATAAATGGAAGAAGAAAGTAGGGTAAGGAACCCTTGCCATCAATCTGCTTAAACACCCATAAATGAATAATCTCCCTACCTCGATTTCAACGAAACTTGAAGCTTTGGCTATGGGGTTTACTCTCTACTCCTTCCAAAAGCTCCTTCTAGGTTTTCTCTCTTTTGCCTATTTTCCACCCAAAGCACACATTGTCTCAACTCTCTTCCAACTTCTCTATTTAAAACAAAAACCTGATTCCATTTTATTAATTCTTTTTAATAAACTTATCTCTCATTATTCCTACCTTCCTCCTCAATTTTTGTTATATTTCTACTTTCCTCCCAAAAACCAATTATCTCACATTTTTCTATTATTTCTATTATTTAATTAGTGATAAGTCTACACAAACTCTACCCATCCTCAAAATACCACTAACTTACTGAGAGTACTCCAATAAATAATATAAAGCAATTTAAATTCAATTAAAATTAAAATAAACAAATATTAAGGTGTTACAGTAGGTCCTTAAGGAGATGCTTCTTCTTTTTTCAGATGACCATTTTTCTCTTTAGTAATTAAAGGCATAATTACTAAGTAAGAAATGAGTTAGCTTCACGAATAATCATGAAACAACAATAGTCCTCAAGTTATACGACTAGGTTTTTGGTTACCTATAAACAACTAAAAAGAATTGTTAGCTCAATCTTGAATGAATATAGTTACTTTGAAATTCACCAAATAATTATAGAATTATCAACATAATAAGATTGGATTACTTCAAATAACTCTAGGTCATATAGATAATGACATCAAACATGTAATATGATGACTATGAAACATATTGAATCCGATAGATAAGGAAATTATCAAACACACCCTTCAGATTATTCTACCCATATCCTCAACTTTTAAAGTCACGTGACTTGATCAAAAGGACTAGCTCTGAGGCAAATTATTGGACGAGAATATGGGTATTAAATGATCTAGAAGGGCGGTGAATAGACATATTCCCTTAAATAATTTTCAAAACCATTTTCTTACATAAAATTAGAGTTCAATAAGCAAAAGCACATATGGCAGGCAGAAGCAAAATATATCAGATGGGTTGAAAGATTATATATTTCAATGTCTATCTAAGATACATGATTCAATCAAAGTTCAACACAACCGAGATAAATCAAGTTTCTTTGACAAGAAACTCAACGATGATCATAACTCAATTACATGCATAGCTCAAAATTAATATATATCAAAGACTGATTAATCCAAAGTTAAAATTTTTACAATTATAATCAAGGAATAAAATAATCAATTAACTAGATACATCGCATGCCTAAAATTATATGATAAAACACTATAAGAAAAATCAAAATCTAGATGACATGATATTATAAAGAGAAATGAATTTATAACATGTGATATAATTCATAAATGTAAAAGAGGTGGGGAGAAGAAAAATGTACGACGGATTTATAGCGGTTCAGCTCATTCTTCATCACTAGAGCTTAGTCCACTATTCAATAGTTTCACCATATTGTAAGATTTTCAACTATTTGTAAAGTTAATATACAAGTATTTTAGTACAAAGAATAGTCAATAATACAAATATTACAAGCCAATTTCCTTAGTCAACACATATCTAAATTGACTTTTCCTTCTATAGAGGTAGATTACTCAAACTGCAAAAATTCAAGATCTTCGATGATCTCGATCGAACGATCTTACTAGACACAATAAATTTGCTCCAGGATTTCGTTATGCAGTTATGTTTACCCGACTCTATTGGTTCCTTGTCTGAGTGATTGTTCTACCCAAAAAATATTGGACAACTCCCTACTTTGTTATGCGGTAACTTTTACTAAATTCCACCAAAGTCTTCCATTGAGTGTAGAGAAACTCCTCTCTTGTTGCATGATCATAACCAGATACCATAGATAAAAGACAATTCTTCTTCTCGATACACACAATAAAACTTCATAAAACATTGGATTCTCTAATGTACATTGGATCCTCTAATGTACATTGGATCTACCATTCACACTCAATCTTTAGAGTTGAGCACCGCAACAATAGTTTCTTGGTACAATGTTGAAGATGATGAAGGGTATCTAAAGATCTCACACAATACAACTTAGATTTCACAATTCGAATATTTTAGAAAGTTTTTCATAAGATTGAATCAATAAGGAAGAGTGTTTGTGAAAGGAGAAACTCTCATAGGTTTTTCTGAAACTTCTTGAAAATATGGGATTGGATCTCACTAAATCTCACTCTAGAAGAATTTCATTATGAGACTTCTTTTTATTGGACATCCTTAAGTCAATTAAATAAGTAACCAACTATTATAGAAAATGACACTTAAAAGATTTATATAGGTGTTAGAGGTTAGGCACAAAAAGGTAGAGAAAAGAACAAAGTGTTTTGAGTTAAATCATGAGACTAAGATTTGAACCAGAAGAAAGAATGATTTGAATCAAGGTAGTAAAATGAATGAGGAGGTTGTTATTTTGATTTGAATAATGATTGGTACTCATGATTCGGGTCAAGGAAAAGCATGATTCGAATCATGGTTATTTTATAAAGATGTGTTAAATTTCATGATTCGAAGTCAAAATTCATTGTGATTTGAGTCAAAGCGTAATGTGATTCGAATCACCCACGTTCAAATAGTCAGAAGCAAAATCCTTATTACATGTTGATGTTCAAGTCGAGTCAACATAATACTTGATTTAAATCATACTTCATAAATCTTGTTTTAAGTTTTCAAATTTGTGATTCAAGATACATTCAATCTATTGACTTGACTAACTTATTCAAGTTTAAAAAACACAATAATATGGGTAAAAAAACTAATTTATTGAATGTAATGGTACAACTCTAATCAAATAATTAAAATAATGAAATTACACACAAACTACAAATGACGATAAATTAAATTACAGACAGATTAAATTTAACACAACATGGATATAAAAGAAGATACCAACTGCAATATCCAATATGACCCGATAAGACTGAGCCATTTTGAAGGCCCGATCTAGAATTGTGTTTACTCAAAGAATAACAAATAAGTAGAGTCACTAGTGGGCCGCGTAACAGTTGCATGCAGTCCATGTTGCACTCACCGAAGGTGGTTTTAACCTTCACCCAAATATAAGCGTAACTTGGCGTCATGTAAAGGCCCAATTCACTTCATTCTTGCAAGTTAAAATTCTCTGCCACACTAAATTAAATGCTACACTAAATTAAATGTTTGAATGCTAACACTATAGATACACTTCGTCTCCATCTACCGAAAACTCTCATAATCATTTCAGAAAAATTCTACTACAAACGTCTTCAACACATGGGTTCACATTGCATTACATACCAACAACGACAACAAAAATTAAAAAATTTAAAACGATTTAGAATTGACAATTTTATATTCTTTGAGTGTTTGAAACTCAAATTTTAATTTTTACTACTAATTCAGAACAAAAATATAAATCTTCTTATCTTAAACACTAGCAGTTACGATACAAGCGAGAAGTTGGGAATATATGCAATATATACTCACAAGCATTGATAATTAAATAAAAATATTTTAGAATATGTATTATTGTGTCTAAGAACTACATTAACACCAACACCGTATCATTATACATACATTGCATACGTTTCATTTTTTAAATAATTTGTGGTGTCTTAATTTTTGTGAAAAAACAATTTCATTGATTAAAATCTATTGTGTAAATACAATGTATGGAAAAATGAGTGTATGAATATCATAGCTCTTGTTTTAATTGGTGTATGCAGTAATCATAAATTATAGGATAGAAATTCAACAAGTATATCTTTCGAATATATTTTTTTAACAATTTGAAATTTAAATATATATACATAAATAAAATAATATTATTTTTTCTTCTCTAAGCATGAATATTTAAATTATTTATTATTATTATTATTATTATTATTATTATTATTATTTAATAATAATCTATTAGAAAATATATATTAGCAAAATATAAATTTTTCTAATGAAAATGCGAATCTTTTTAATTTTTTGAAAAATGAAAAAAGCGAGGGAGGTTGAACCTAGAAGAAGGCTAGAATGAAAATAGTACTGTTCCGGACTGGGCCATGACCCTAGGCACGGCACGGCCCAATACTCGCCAAGCCCACGTCCAAACGGCCATGTCCACACGACCACGAGGACGCGTCAGGTGGACGACAGTCCGCCCGACGAACGTCTCCCCGGCCCCTTAAACACGTGTCGGACAGTGAGCGGGTCCTCCTCGTACGATCTCCATCCACTCACCGTCAACCCACGTCGCGGGCACCTCAGTTGTGTCGGGCAGGGCCTTAACGGCATCCCACTCACCACGTCACCCAACTCCCCTATATTGTCGCCTTAGGGATAGGGGCAGTTGGACCAGGGGGCAGACTTTGGTCTAGGTCTTAACGCTTCTTACGCGTCCCCTGGCAGCTCCTCCTTGGGCCTAGCTAATCCAGCCCATTAGGAGCCTTGGCCCAGCGCTGGGGGCTCACTATAAATACCCCTTTCATGGCAAAGGGGCAGGTATTCTAACTCACACTCTGATAACCTCATTCTGTACCTTTTCTGACTTAAGCATTGGAGCACTTTGCAGGTACACCCCCCTTTTCACTTCATTCTCCGGCCCATTCACCAAGACCTTGGAAGGCCCTCCTGATCAGGTGAGATCAGTGGCGCCGTCTGTGGGAACTAGCTATCCCCATCTTCATCAAACGAGGATCAAAAGCTCATTCATTTCTGTCCTTCCAACATGGCCGGAGAACAACATAGCGATCACAGCCGTCCCCTCGTCAACTACAACATGGACGACGGCCCGCCATCCCATGAGGCGGACGTTCGGGACGGTCATCCATCCACCCCGTCTCCAGAGCCCCAAAACAACGGAGATGTCTCTCACACCCACAATTTAGGGGCAGAGACATTTCATCCCATTCCCGTTCCCGTTGAAGGAGACGCCGTAATGATTGCCATGGTGAATGCCCTCAATCAGGCCGGTTCTATGCTCCACCAGCAGCACGAACGAATCATGGCCCTCGAAGCCGAACGACAAGAGGCCCGGCCCCAGCCGGTGAGTAGGATACAACAACGTCCGGAGCCAACGAAGAAGCGAGGACGTCGCTCTCCCGAACCCCACGCCAGCAGGGCACGCGCCCATCGTGACGGTGGTCGAGCGAGAACATCACCAAGGCGCGGGCACAGCCCCGACAACAACGAACTGTCTCCCTTAAGGAGCGACGAGGAAGATTTGCATTGCCCCCTATCTCGGGCAATAATGGAAGCCCCGCTCCCCAAAGGCATGGAGAAACCGCCAAACCTAGCTGTGTACGACGGGACTACAGATCCCGACGATCACGTCGACAACGTCAACGCGATGCTCGACTACCGCAATGATATAACCGGGCACCTCAAATGCCGACTGTTCTCAACGACCCTCAGGAAAGGGGCCATGGCCTGGTACAAAAGCTTGGCCCCTGAGTCCATTACGTCATGGAGAGTCATGAGGTCCATGTTCACCCGGCACTTTACAGCTTCCCGTCGTCACCCCAAGACTGAGGCGACCCTTGAAGCCATAGTGCAGAAGAAGAATGAAACACTGCGCTCATACATCGAGCGATTCAACCAGGAAGCTGTCGAGGTAGATACCACCGAGCACATGAAGAAGTATCTCCTCGAGAGAGGTCTCTTACCCGGCAGTGAACTTAGCAGAGCCGTAGGGATCGAGCCTCCCCGCACCTTAAACGAGCTCCTGCATAAAGCCCAGGCCTACATCAGATACGAGGAAAAGCAGGTGGCACACAATGCCCGCAGCGGACGTAACGCTGGGGAGACCGAGCACTCAAAACGCGAGGACACGAGCATTTCCCGTCGCAACGGAGACAGACGAAGAGAAGAAAGACCTCGCGAGCTCCGGGAAGGAAGAGGCCCCGCGGGCAGATATAGCGAGTACACCTTACTGACAGCTCCTCGAGAGCGTATCCTCGCAGAATGTATCAACTCTGAATTTAAGCAGGGCAGGGTCAGGTTCCCAAAACCGTCTGCACCAAAGCCCCACACCGACAAATCAAAGTACTGCCGGTTCCACAGAAGTCACGGACACGTGACCGAAGACTGCGTCCACCTGAAAGATGCGATTGAAATTTTAATCCAAGAAGGGCACCTGAAGCAGTACACGAGGAAGAACGAAGCTCCCAGACACGACGAGCCAGAGAAGAAGAGACCCCGGGAAACACACACCCCCCGACAACTCTCCCTATCAAGTGGCCCTCTGCGTGTCACGACCGGAAGATTTCTTCCCCCCCGAACCATTGCCCGAGGGCAAGATCACTGCACTCAGCCCCTGGGAAGACTTCCCTACCACACTGGTGATATCAGGAGGAGGAACTAACGGGGAATCCGCGGCCCTCTCCGTCAAACGCAAGTTCGACGAACTCCTACTGACTGCCCCCGAGCAGAAAGCGACATTGACAAAATACCGGGGAAAATCCAACCCAATATCCTTCTTCCTGGAGGAACTCCCGGGCGGATCCCCGAACTCGGCCATCCCACTATTGATTAGAGCAAGGATGGCCAGATTCGACGTACGACGCATCCTGGTCGACGAAGGCAGCTCAGTGGATATCATGTACGTCCACCTCTTCAAGACTCTGAAGCTAGACAAGACCAACTTAGCCCCCTACGTCGGATCAGATCTCCAAGGATTCAACGGAGCAACAACCAGACCGTGGGGATATGTTGAGCTCCTCGTCACTTTCGGCGAACAAGAAACGGCCAGGGAAGTCAAAATCCAATTCCTGGTCGTAGACTGTCCGTCTCTCTACAATTGCATCTTTGGACGCCCGACGCTGGCCGAACTCACTGCGGTCCCATCCACCGTCCACCTGAAGATGAAATACTACACCAAATTGGGACGTGTGGTCACCATCCATGGTGACATCGAAGCAGCCCGGCGATGCTACGACGCCGCAGTAAAAGGACAGGCCGTAGTCAGCACGAAGAGCAACTGCAACAACAAAAAACTCAAGACCGAGGATCCTGCCCGAGGAGTCAACGCCATCGACCTCGACTGTCGCATCGGGCTGGGCGAGACCGGAGAGGGAGGTTCCCCAAGGAACGCTCTCTCGAACACCCGGTCCGACCAATCCCCGACGGGGAGTTCGAACTCATTCCTCTTGGGGACGATCCGGAAAGGACGGTGAAGATAGGTAAGGGACTACCCGAGGAAACAAGAGAAGAGCTAGTAGCATGCCTCAAAGAGAACTCCGACCTCTTCGCGTGGAATGCCGCAGAAATGCCCGGGCTGGACCCCGAGATCGCGTGTCATAAGCTAGCTGTAGACCGGGCAGCCAAGCCCATAGCACAGCGTAGACGCAAGCAATCGCCCGAAAAGGCAGAGGCTGCCGAGCGAGCTGTAAAAGACCTCTTAGAGGCAAATTTTATTTCTGAAGCCCAGTACACAACCTGGCTCTCTAATGTAGTCCTCGTTAAGAAAAATAATGGAAAATGGCGTATGTGTGTTGATTATACTGATCTTAATAGGGCTTGCCCGAAAGATGCTTTCCCCCTCCCTAATATAGACTCGCTCGTTGACAACTCTGCAGGTTTTAAACTCTTGTCCTTCATGGACGCATATAGTGGATACAACCAGATCCCTATGTCGCCCGCAGACAAGAAACACACAGCGTTCATGACCCCAACGGGCAATTACTACTACAACGTGATGCCGTTCGGGCTCAAGAACGCTGGCGCTACATACCAACGCATGATGAACAAAGTCTTCAAGGACGAAATAGGGGACATGCTCGAAGTGTACATGGACGACATGATCGTCAAATCACACGAGGAGGTAACCCATGCTCGACACCTTACGAAGGTATTCGAGCAGGCGAGACAGTGTAAAATGAGGTTCAACCCCGAGAAATGCACGTTCGGAGTCCGGGCAGGCAAGTTCCTCGGTTTCTATCTCACCGAAAGAGGGATCGAGGCCAACCCCGACAAATGCCGGGCATTCTCGGAGTTTCCGACCCCAAAAACCAAAAATCGATCCAGTCACTCAATGGAGTGCTCGCCTCACTCTCCCGTTTCATCGCCAAGTCCGCCCAGCACGCATTGCCATTCTTCAGACTCCTTCGCAAAGAGGCTACCTTTGACTGGACCGATGAATGCGAACAAGCGCTACTCCATCTAAAGAAGGTTCTGTCCCAACCCCCGTCTTATCACGGCCATCAGAAAAGGAAACCCTATACTTATACCTATCCGTGGCAACCGAGGCCGTCAGCGCCGTTCTAATAAGAGAAACCGACGAAGGACAAAAGCCCATCTATTTTACGAGTAAAGCACTCCAAGGTCCCGAGCTCCGATATCAGCAAATCGAAAAGGTCGCCCTGGCCCTCATCAACACAGCGAGGAGACTACGATATTACTTCCTCGCACACACGATAAAGGTGAGGACCGACCAGCCAATCAAACAGCTGCTCGGGCGCCCGGATATGGCCGGGAGGATGCTCAAGTGGTCATTAGAACTCTCCGAATTCGACATACAATACGAAAGTAGGAAAGCCTTGAAAGCTCAGGCGCTGGCCGACTTCGTCGCGGAAATGACCCACTGCCCGACTCCAGCAGAAAGCGCCCACAAATGGACGATCTTCGTCGATGGCGCCTCTAGCACATCAGGCAGCGGGCCGGGATCATCCTCGAAAATGAAGAAGGGATCCTGATAGAGGTATCGTTAGCGCTAGCATTCCCAACATCAAACAACCAAGCCGAATACGAAGCCTTCCTCGCAGGCCTGAGGTTAGCCGACGACCTGGGAGCAAAAGAGGTAAAAATATCCACCGACTCCCAGCTCGTGGCCTCACAAGTGCGAGGAGAATACCAAACCAAGAACGACAACCTCCTCGGGTACTTGTCCCTCGTCAAAGAAAAACTTGATAGATTTGAAAAATGGGAAGTTCAACACATACCCCGCGAGCACAACACACGGGCAGACGTTCTCTCGAAACTAGCCAGCACGAGGAAAAAGGGTGGGAATAAATCAGTAATCCAAGAAATTCTCTCCCCCGCCCAGCATCGACAAACTACCGCCTCCACTCGAGGTCAACGCTATTGGAGATGCCCACTGTTGGATGACACCCATCTACAATTACCTCACACGAGACGAACTCCCGGCTGACCCGAAAGAGGCGGCCATTGTCAAACGACGCGCATGCTCGTACGTACTCCTCGAAGGCAAACTCTACCGGAGAGGATTCTCCATCCCACTACTCAAATGCGTCGAGGAAGAGAAAGTCCCCGACATACTTGGAGAGATACATCGGGGAATTAACGCTCAACACCTCGGCGGACGATCGCTCGCACGAAAAGCCCTTCGAGCAGGCTACTACTGGCCGACCATGCAAAACGATTCGAAAGAGCACGTCAAAAGATGTGACAAATGCCAACGACATGCCGACATGCACCTCGCACCCCCGAACGACCTCAGATCGTTGTCTTCCCCATGGCCCTTCGCGTGGTGGGGCATGGACATCCTCGGACCCTTCGTCACCGGATCATATCAGAATAAATACCTCATCGTCGGGGTGGATTACTTCACCAAATGGATCGAGGCGGAGGCACTGGCTAAAATAACCGCGCCGAACATTCTCCGGTTCTTCAAACGCAACATCCTCGCTCGGTTCGGTATACCCCAGGCACTTGTCACAGACAACGGGACACAATTCACGGACGGAGGATTCCAGGACTTCATCGCCAGCCTGGGCACCACACAGCATTTCACGTCTGTCGAGCATCCGCAGACGAACGGGCAAGCAGAGGCGGCCAACAGGGTAATCTTACGTGGCCTCAAACGCAGACTCGGCGAGGCAAAGAGGGCATGGGTCGAGGAGCTACATAGCGTCCTATGGGCCTACCGCACGACACCGCATTCTACCACCGGGAAACCCCGTTCCGACTAACTTACGGCACCGAGGCAGTCATCCCGGTGGAGATACGGACGCCAACGAGGAGGACAGAGGAGCCCCTAGACGAGGAAATGAACGATGAAACCCTTAGAGCCGAGCTCGACCTAGTCGAGGAGATACGTTTCGAAGCAGCTCTCCGGGAAACAACCCTCAAACAAAAGATAGCACTACGTCATGACGCGAAAGTCATAAAAAGAGAGTTCCAGGTCGGCACCCTGGTCCTCAGAAGAAACCAGAAAAACCCGAGAGAGGGCAAACTGGCGGCCAACTGGGAAGGCCCTTACCGCGTCCGCGACAAAACGAGCAACGGGGCCTATTACCTAGAAAACCTACAAGGAGAACAACTCGCTCGACCATGGAACGCAGAAAAACTTAGACAATATTACAGCTAAGTACGCCACGGGGAGACGTGGCAGGTACGGCCACGCTCTTCGTCCCCAAAACCCCAGGGAGGAACCACGAGACCCGGGAACGATCCGGGGTCACACAACAAACACAACCCTCCCCGACGGTTGGGATCTTGACCAAGACCCAACGTCGAAGTACCAAGACTGGCAGGGCACCCAGCTCGCGATGGGAGGACCCAAGCCTCGGGACCAGGGTTCGAACAACGGACCCGGGCTTCGATACCCACGGGCACAAAGCCCGACACTTCGTCGGTTCCCTAAACCGAGGAGATTAACAAAGTCGAGCAGAGTACGAATTCATGCAAACAAATATCAAACACAAACGAGCACAATGAACGGTAACAAAATATTCATACATTAGAAACGACAAAGGCGGCCGAAGCCAAGTACGCCCGAAGGCCATATTACAACGCCCGAAGGCCAAAATACATAAGGCACGCAGGCCATGATAAGAAAAACATATAAACTAAGACTCCGCTCGGAGCTCCTCTTCATCCTCTTCTTCTTCTTCTCCCCCCAGCTCCTCCTCCACTTCAAACGGGCAGATGATCTCACCATCCCGGACGCAGCAGTTATAGGCCGACCCTTCCGTCACCAACTCAGGGTTCAGAAGCCCGAGCTGCTCGACAGCATTGTCGAAACCCTCTTTGAAGCAGGCCACAAGATCTTGGTTGAGAGTCCGGATATGCCCTAGCAGCTCACCGCGCGAGCCAAAGGCGCGTTCCTCCTCGGTCTCATCTGCCAGAGGACGGACCTTTCCCTCGAGAGACTCAACCTGAGCCCGTAGGTAGGCGTTGTCCTCGGTCAGCTTCTGATGGTCGACCACCTGCTCTTCCAGGCTCGCCTTAGCAGCCTTCAACTGGTCCCTCTCCCTTTCCACCTCCTCCAGCTTCTGGCGCAGCCCTTCCTGCAGCTGATGCTCTTCTTTGTAGTCCGACAGATCTTGAGATAGTCTTTCCTTCTCTGTCCGAACCTGCAAAAGGGCTTCCTCCAGCGAGGCGGTGGAGACCGCAGTGTCGGTCAGAACCATGGCCGTCTCCATCACCCGGATGACGGCAGCAATATCCCTGGCCAGATCTTTCCTCCGGGCAGCAACATCCTGGTCCAGAATAGCCTTGGCCTCAGGCGCAGGCACAGCAATCGACTCCTCGGCCTTGAAGAACGACCGTTCCACATAGCAGGGAGGCAGAAGATAGCTGCCCGGTCCATGCGAACCTCCTGGAGACGACCTGGTAAGGGCCCCAGCCGGACGCTTCCGTTTATGGAGGGGAGAAGCCGCTGGCGACGGACTGCTGTCAGGAATGGTGATCGGGTTAAGCCGAGGAGGAGAGGAAGGAATCACGCTCGCCGCCTGCGAGGGACCGACCCCGGCATCGCCAGCAATCTCCGAGACACGGGCCGCAGTTTTCTTCTTCTTCTTGGGCACCCGGTCAGGAGCGCCGACCTGATTCGCCAGCTTCAGCACCCGATCACGAGCATTGGGCATGGCACCTGCAAATAAATTACACACAAACGTTAGCGACCGAAGTCATAAACAGAAATAAAAAGCTAAACAAAGTCTGCCTACTCAATAACGCCAGAGCTTCCTCCTCGGTATCACACTCGAGCAGAGCCTTCGTATTGATATAACGCGTCTCGGTGATTAGCTCCCCGGCCTCATCCAGGTAGGGCACGCCCTGTCGATTCGCCCAGAACGCCAAGCTGAAGCTCTGCACGTAATCGACCAGCTTCTTGTACGCGAGCCTATCCTCCTCGCCGAGCATCGCGTACTTGACCCGGTAATGCGCTGTGGAGAGATCGAAATGATCACGCTGCCACCTCAGCGGTATCTTCGACATCAGCGTCTCCTCCCCGTTGGGTTCCCGTTGATAGTAGTAGAGAGAGTGAAGGGCAGCCCGGGTAATCGGCATCACCACGTACCACCGGCTTTTGAAATGGCGAACAGAATCCTCGTACGTCTTGAACAGACGCACGGGCTGCTTGAAAGAAACCCAACTGTGGCGGCCACGGGAACCGGACCTCTGGAGATGGAACACGTGGAAGAAGAGAGCCCGGGTGCAACCAATGCCGAGGAACTGGCAAACTAACTCGAATGCCCGCATAAATGCGAGGGCATTAGGATGTAGTTGGGACGGCGCCAGCCGGAGCCACTTGAAGACCGACATCTGGAAGGAGCTGAAGGGCAGTCTCATCCCCGCCTCACGAAAAGCAAATTCATACATGGTGAACTGCTTCCCCGGGAAATGATGACAAATGCGGTCTTCTTCCTTGGGGGCGCAGCAATACCAGTTCGGTGGATCCTCCCGTTTATGGCCTCGACCATAGCGTGAGCAGTGATGGCTTCGTCACAGAAGTCTGATTCCTCCTCCAAGGGCTCGTCCGCAACCCAGGAGAAGTCGACCTGCCCGGAAGAGGAGGCGTGTTCGGTACCATCTCGGACACTCCCATCCCCGACAGGGAGACGAGCGATTGTCGCGTCGTCGGTGGAGGACCCAGAATCTTCCTTCCTCGGTCGTAAGCGCCCGGTAACACCTGAAACGCAGACAGAAAGAGTGAATTCGACGTCGTATCAAATCCACCCTTCCACCGCAGGTCAAGTGAAAGGGCGTAGCGGCGACGGACACTAACCGTGCTCAACTCGGTGGCCCGCGCATTCTATGGAGACCGGGCATAAACTTCATACAACCTATGCAAGTGTTGCCCGGCATATGAAGTTTATGCCCGGTACAGTAGGATCCCAACCCTATTTTCTACCATCTAATATACACCTACAGTCCACTACACTGTCCCTAAGTTAAACCTAACCACATTTCTACGAAAATAGCATGCGTTTGACAGAAAACAACAAGGAAAAAGAATGGGTCACAGTGGAAAACCGTACCTGACATAGTTAAGTTGAAAAGGTACGGTGGTGTCCGAGCAGAAAACGGTGGTTCAGATAGGAGGACGGGCGGAGACGGCGGTCCAGACGGTTGAGAGAGCAAACGAGAGAGAATGTGGAGAACTCCGGTGAACGCGTGAGCAAAAAGAAAAAGTGGAAATGAAGTTACTCAACCCCTTTTTATAGGGCTTGGCACGTAGACCAACACGCTAGGTCATCATTACCTAGCCTGCCTACGCCGTCTTTGCGCGCGAAACGAAGCGACCCCACTAATTCTGAGACACGTCTGTCAAAGATGAGAAGCTGAAACGACCCGAGCACCTATCCATCTCCTCGACTCACCAAGACGCCACCTCCCCGCGTCATACCCACGTTTACTACAAGGAAGGCGCAGATCAACCGACCACCTCCATCCCCGACATTCCCGAAGAAAGGGTCGGTCATGAATAGGTCTGGCACGACCTCGCCTGTCTAACGGTCAAGCTTCCCCATCGTCGCGGGGAACCCTTAGTCGAAACATAAGTCATCCCTCTGGCTCAGAGACTCGACTTGGGGGGCTCCTGTTCCGGACTGGGCCATGACCCTAGGCACGGCACGGCCCAATACTCGCCAAGCCCACGTCCAAACGGCCATGTCCACACGACCACGAGGACGCGTCAGGTGGACGACAGTCCGCCCGACGAACGTCTCCCCGGCCCCTTAAACACGTGTCGGACAGTGAGCGGGTCCTCCTCGTACGATCTCCATCCACTCACCGTCAACCCACGTCGCGGGCACCTCAGTTGTGTCGGGCAGGGCCTTAACGGCATCCCACTCACCACGTCACCCAACTCCCCTATATTGTCGCCTTAGGGATAGGGGCAGTTGGACCGGGGGGCAGACTTTGGTCTAGGTCTTAACGCTTCTTACGCGTCCCCTGGCAGCTCCTCCTTGGGCCTAGCTAATCCAGCCCATTAGGAGCCTTGGCCCAGCGCTGGGGGCTCACTATAAATACCCCTTTCATGGCAAAGGGGCAGGTATTCTAACTCACACTCTGATAACCTCATTCTGTACCTTTTCTGACTTAAGCATTGGAGCACTTTGCAGGTACACCCCCCTTTTCACTTCATTCTCCGGCCCATTCACCAAGACCTTGGAAGGCCCTCCTGATCAGGTGAGATCAAGTACCAACCACAAGAAAAATCTTTTTGCAGGTAAAACTCGTCTTTAATCAGTTGCTGCTCAGTATAGTACCAACCACATGAAAAAGAGTTTGATAGAGTATGAATTATATATTAAAAATAAAATTTATATTAGCTATTATTTAATTTTGTAATTTTTTTTAAAATGTTCTTAAAACCTTTAATTATTAATGAATTAAACTTTATATATATATATATATATATATATATATTATACATATATATATAATATATTATATATATATATATATATATATATATATATATAATATATATATATATATATATATATATATATATATATATTATATATATTGTATTTGATATATTAAAAATATCAAATAAAAAAAGTATTTTATTTTATTTAGTTTATCTTTTTTTTTCTTTTCATTTTCTTATGTTACCAGTAGTTTAGACTTAATTCTCTAACAATAAAGCTCTACTCATTGACAAAAGCCTTACAAACTTTTAAAAAATATTATAAAATTAAATAGCAACTCATATAATTTATATTTCTAATTTAACAATTAATTTAAAAAAGAAGACACCTAAATCATAATTTGAAAGAAAAGGTAGTATATAAAACAAGAAAGAAACAAAATAAAAATAAAAAACCAATACCAAAATAGACTTCTAAAGATAACTCAGTCACACAACATTATCCTCTTTCTTTCCTCTTTCTCTCAATCTCGTCTCTTTTCTCTTTCTAAGTGAATTCAACTTGCATGCTAACTTATCTGTACCTTTTTAAGATATGAATTGTATTTACTGAATATTAAGTGATTACTTTTGATTAATGTGAAAATAGATAAGACCGATTATCAAAGATCTACGATTTAGTCTATAATATTTTTATTTTTAAACAGAAAAAATATTTATGTTTTTTAGAGTTTATTTAATTAAATATATTAGGTTTTAAACTATATATTTTTTTTAAATCTATTGCATCAGCCTATTTATTATTTAAATAAATATAAACAATTTTTTAATTATTATAAATTGTTTTGAAGACTTTATGAAAAATATCTTAAGTTGTTTTTATAAATTATGTTAAATAATTAATTTTACAAAAATTATATTAATAAGTAAGTTAAGATTAGTCAATGTAAAAAATAATTTATTCTCATTTGTTTTTTAAGTTTGTTAATCTATTTAATCATGATTTGAAGAGATAATGACACCAAAATGGTAACACCGTATCTCTTACACAATAAATATATACTCCATTTTGAGTGTGGCTCAAATCACAATACACATGAAAAATAATAAAATAAAATAAAAAGTAGCTTAATATGAATACCGTATAGATGTATAATATATGAATACACTATAGATGTTAAATTGAATGTTATTTTATCATTTCTCGTATTTGAATTTGTAGAGATATATTCTTATTGAGCAAGTATTAAACCACACAAATTTACTAAGGTATATATGGCCATTGTTATCCGCATATGGGTTTCACGTATTATATATTTTTGATAAATATAAAATTGATTATTTACATATGTGTAAAAGAAATATGTTTTAATGTAAACTTACAAGCTAATTAGTCCTTTAAAGATGTAAGACCCAATTATAAAAATAAGTTTATGACAAGTTAAGAAATATGTTTAGACTTTGTTTTTTTGATAAACCAAATTTAGATTGTCATAGTCTAACTCGATCCAATTTATTCTCAGTGTTTCTTCTAATTGATTATTTCATGACTTAATTGGTTGAATGTGATTAATTATTTGAAACTTTCAATTGGATACCATATTTTTGGTGTTAAGGAATTAATCCTGGTTTTAATTTAGGACTAAAAGATTATATAATGAATTGGAATATTTAAGAAAAAAATCATTTTAAAAATAATTTAGTAGTTATACTCAAACACTTTTAGTAGGAAGATGTGAAATTTTTGTTACAACTCATCTTTTATGCAAACTAGTTGGTTTGTTTGGTCTCACACAAGAGTACTGAAGACCTAACATTTTTTGCAATAGCAAGCAGCGTAGAGACTCTGATTTGCACTGACGTTATTGCCTTAAAGTCCGGGTTTGGCCGGCCTTATGGATATTTCGTTAGGATTTTAGTATATTTGGATTTATCTTGTTCTTTAAAACATAACGTTCTTATCGAAAGGCAAGTATTTGCGTTTTTTGTCGATATAGAATACGAAAATATCCTTCAACATTGTTCTCACTATAAAATGGTATGACACTTTATTCAAAACTTTAACCATATAAAAAACTCTTCCTATAACATAGTTTAAAACATCCAACCCAAAACCAAAATTAAGGTTTATGATCTCAAGAACCCTAAAATTCATGTGTTTGTTAACAAAGGCAAAAAGCCTATTAAGGAAACCAACATTGCCAACCAGGATCCGAAACCAAATGGTCTTGTCAAAGATCTTGTTGTGGTTTATAATATTAACACTGAAATTGGTCACATTGTTAATGATCATGTTGACATCCCTCATACACACAATCAGTTTGATGTCTTAGAAGTGGTGTTAAAAGAAGTAGAGGACTCTAAGGGTAGTTCTCCTAACAAAGAGTTTGTTAATGCAACCCCTTTATTTGATGATTACACAGTTACTATTGAAAATCCATCAAGAAATGAAAATGAGGACTTCCTAAAATGCTCTTGGATAACTTGCAGAATAATGTTGATGAAATAGAAAACTTAGATATTGACTGAAAGAACAACGTGTCCCCTTCCTTTACCCTTGTTGTAGCTAGAAAGAAAAAGGAAAAACTTAAGAAAGCTAGTGGATACATAACCAGATCAAACGTTAGCTCTTCTACACCTGTCGCAGCTAGAAAATTTACAGAGTCGCCATCATCCTTTATTTGTTCCTAAGTGTCATACGCTAATTTTTAACCCTAAGATCCCACATATCATTTGCATCCTTGCATACAAACAAAATCACCTATTGGTCATCTCCCTCTTATCTTTGGGTTTACCTTTGCAGGGATCATCAAGCACCCCTTTGTTGGTATTTTATCATTATGTTTACCCCTTGTTTCTTTTAAGTTTATTTGCGCAAGGTAGGGATTTCAACCAAGAACATCAAGCATGATCATCACTAGATACTATAGATAAAAGATGGGATTGGATCTCACTAGATCTCACTATGGAAGAATTTGATTATGAGACTTCTTTTTTATTGGACATCCTTAAGTCAATTAAATAATTAATCAACTCTTATAGAAATTGACACTTAAAAGATTTATATAGGTGTTAGAGGTTAGGCACAAAAAGGTAGAGAAAAGAACAAAGTGTTTCGAGTTAAATCATGAGATTAAGATTTGAACCAGAAGAAAGAATGATTTGAATCAAGATAGTAAAATGAATGAGCAGGTTGTTATTTTGATTTGAATAATGAATGGCATTCATGATTCGGGTCAAAGAAAAGCATGGTTCGAATCATGATTATTTTATAAAGATGTTTAAGTTTCATGATTCGAAGTCAAAATTCATTGTGATTTGAGTCAAAGAGTAATGTGATTCGAATCACCCACATCTCTGTTTCAAATTAAATAGTCAGAAGCAAAATCCTTATTACATGTTGATGTTCAAGTCGAGTCAGCATAATACTTGATTTGAATCATACTTCATAAATCTTGTTTTAAGTTTTCAAATTTGTGATTCAAGATACATTCAATCCATTGACTTGACTAACTTATTCAAGTTAAAAAAACACAATAGTATGGATAAAAAACTAATTTATTGAATGTAATGGTACAACTCTAATCAAATAATTAAAATAATGAAATTACACACAAACTACAAATGACGATAAATTAAATTACAGACAGGTTAAATTTAACACAACATGGATATAAAAGAAGATACCAACTACAATTTCATATATGACCCGATAAGACTGAGCCATTTTGAAGGCCCAATCTAGAGTTGTGTTTGCTCAAAGAGTAACAAATAAGTAGATTCACTAGTGGGTCGCGTAACAGTCGCATGTAGTCCATATTGCACTCATCGAAGGTGGTTTTAACCTTCACCCGACTATAAGCGTAACTTGGTGTCATTTAAAGGCACAATTCACTTCATTCTTGAAAGTTAAACTTCTACGCCGCACTAAATTAAATGTTAGAATGATACATTTGTAGATACATTCAATCTCCATCTACTGAACACTCTCATAATCATATCAGAGAAATTCTACTATAAATTTCTTCAACACATGGGTTCACATTGCATTATATACCAACAACGTCAACAAAAATTAAAAAATTAAAGACGATTTAGAATTGACAGTTTTATATTCTTTGAGAGTTTGAAACTCAAATTTTAAATTTTACTACTAATTCAGAACAAAAATATAAATCTTCTTATTTTAAAAACTAGCAGTTACGATACTGAGAAGTTGAGCTTTATTGTTGTATTCTTAGTTATTTTGTTGTAATAAGACCCTAAGAAGTTACGATAAAAGTGAGAAGTTGGGAATATATGCAATATATACTCACAAGCATTGATAAATAAATAAAAATATTGTAGTATATGTATGTTTACGCAACAATCTCTAGCCTTCCTATCGAGGTTAACTTGCAGGATTGACTACAAAGTCCTAGATTGATGTGTGTTAAGTATATGGTGTTTTAGTTGGTAAAGTATTTGCAATACTAGAACAACAATTGAAGTGCTTGTAAAATAAAAATGCAGTAAAAGTAAGGAAAGATAAAAGATAAGATACAAATGTAAATGAACGAAGCAAATGAAAATAACTTGACAAGTTAAATGACTTGAAAATTAAGGTGGAAGTAGAAGTACATTTTTGCAGGAAGTTAAATTTTCTCTCTCAAATGCTTGATACTTCAAGTGTATTGCTATTGCAATGTTAAAAATGCCACCTCTTTAAATGAAAATTACATCTACTTAAATAGTAAGAAGAAATAACTGCTAGGAGGTTATGACACATTCACGATGTGCCACGTGTCGGAGTCTGTCACCCATGTTGCTGGTAACTTCCCACTTTCTGCATCCCACGATTAGTTCCCCTCATGGTAAACTGACCTTCGACTTTGACAGACTCACCTCCTTCGTCGACCCAACTCTCTTGGTTTCCCCCTTCGTCGATCCTACTTTTGACCTCCTATTGGTCGACCTGGCTTCATGCTATTCAGGTCGAAATTTTCCAGCTAACAAATTTCCCCCCAAAAGATCAGTTTCGGTTGAGGCGCTTCGACCGAGAAACTTGACTTTTGACTTTCCAAATTTTGGTTGACCATTTAATCGTTAATGGTGTTTTTATGTGTAATGATGATTTTCTTGTACTGCAATTTCCCAGAAAATTGTCATCATTATGAGCTATTTCCTAGTTCGTTGGTTCTAAACTAAAGCTACTAACTTTCCCACTACCTCCTAATCGAATAACTGTCAATCGACTGACGCTTGATTGTCACTTGGTTTGCCTATAAATAACCACTTTTCACCTTCAACATTCTCTTCCTGTTTCTTCATATGCAGATCCTTTATGCAATTTCTCATAGCAACCTTATTCTTACCAAAAAAAATTCTTCATCTTTCATAGTAATGGCTTCCTTAACTCGTACCAAAAACGCCACCACCTTCAACATCGGTAGCAGCCCCATTACATTTCAACTTACTGTAATGGAAAGTACGAAACCTATTCCTCAACCCACTTTTACTGATGAAGTAGTGGTAAGAATCTAGCAACACCAGATGCTCATTCCATTTGTCGTTGGTGACAAACTTGTTGCATTTCACGGACCTTACCCAGACACCAAATCTAAACCAAAAATGGTTCAAGGCTATTTTCCTGGTTAGACTCCTGCTGCTCCTCCAGCTTTCAAAAAATATGGAACCATCAATGTCAGACTCATGGACCCAAAGGCAAGAGTCTTCAGGTCGATGCCTACCCCGAGCAACAAAGAGTACTTAGCTTGGCTTAACAAAGTCCAACAGAAACACCAAGATTAGTGGAGAAGCGCAGGGATCTTCGACGTTATCCAGATTTCAAGGCATGCTCACCGAATTAACCCCTGCATGCTACTGGCTTCGATGTATTTTTGGGAAGGCTCGACCAATACTTTCCAGCTTCCATGTGGCATGTTGACACCAAGTCTCTTTGATGTGGTGGCTATCACAGGCTTATCGCCACTGGGCAAAATTTTTGACCCCATGCTTCCGACAGAGACCACCTTTTCGTTCAGTCATGCTAGCCTTTAAAATCTATATCGAAGATCACCACAAAAAGGATTCTGTCGAAGTGTCTGACGAAGAGAATATTGCTTTTCTAACATTATGGATTTCATACTATGTATTTTGTCCTGACTCTTTACAGATAGCCAAAAGTTACATAAATCTGGCGATCCAAATCCACGAAGGTCGACAGGTCTCTTTGGATAAGATTTTTCTAGCTTCTTTGTACCATTCACTGGGGCTTGCAACCCTAAAATTAAAATACCTCCATTCTACTACCAAGGCTCTGAACTTTTCAGGTTCTATGTGGCTTTTACAATACTGGTTGAATGTCACTTTTGAATATCACTTGGGTTACCCGGTGTCGGAGCACATAATGCGTTTAAATAAGGATCGACCTGTCGAAGGAGCAAGACTTGCCCTGATGACATGCCAAGAAACACCTAACAAACATATTTTCATGAAGTACTTCAACATGTTCATCGAGGCTGACAACTTTGCTCCAGGTATGGCTCCATTCGTGGGCCGAAGCTTTGACCCGAAATGGTTTAAGAATCCTTTCCCATGTGACTCCCCTCAAGCTACAACGTAATCAAGTTCTGTATGGAGGGCGTTTTTTACCCCTACGCTGCTATCCTTTAGGATCGGAGTGGGGTCGAAGGGGTATGGCTTCATGAGTTACCAACCCAACTTGGTGGCTCGCCAATTAGGCCTTAGTCAAATGTTACCGAACTTTGGACAAGCATAAGTATGTGAAAAAAAATCAATTCTGGAATTTCTTTTCACCATCATAAAATAGAAAAAATTATAAACACATAGAAAAAAGAGTGGCTCAAAAAGGCTTAGGGATCATCAAGTTATGAGCCTTTGAAGTTATGAAAAACAACAAAAATAAATAGGCAAAAAAACAATGAATAAAAAAATGGGTCTGGGGCGAGAGGGATTCGAACCCTAGACCTTTTGCACATACAACAAAGCTTTAACACCCGTGATCTAACTACTACGGTGGTGATACATCCATTTATTTAATCACATTCATTAATATATATTTTAAAATAAGACCTAAGATGACAAGGTCAACGCCATGTCATTATCACTAACCTCACACTCTCTTAACTCATTTCAATTTCTTTTTAATTTTTTCCTCAAACTTCCAACAACCATAACTCTCTCAATCTTCCATGAAATTAAAAATCGTAAGAACCTAAATTTCTCTATTTTTAGCAAGGAATCTAATGGTATCGTTATCTAATCTTAAAACTCAATGTACAAAGCGTGCCAAGGGAAAAACCAGAATTGCACTTTTAACTTTCTAATAATAAAATCTCAATGTATGAGTATGGTATAATGCATACAGTAGCAAACATACAACAACTACACTATGTACTACATTTTTACTTTAATAAATATTCAAGAATGATGCATGCACAAGAATTTTCAAGTGTAAGTGCATTTACCTATTGGAGAAAGTCCAATGCCTCTTCTACTGGTTACAGATGAAAAATGTTGATCTAGTGAGCTTGCTTGGACCCTAGGGAAGCTTTTTGAATGCTCACTTGTGCTTGAGAACCCCTGTATTATTCTGACTAAATCAACTTGCAAGTGTGCAAAGTGAGAGTTGGAAAATGATGATGGAGGTGTTACAATTGTGTTTTAATGGTTTGAACAACTTCTATTTTATGTTTAGAAGGTGTTTTGATGGTTGGTTTGAAGAACTTTCAACATAAATGGAATTTGGAAGTTTGAGGTTTGGAAGTTGCAACAATGGAGTTTTGGATGTAATTCTTGGTGTTTTTAGTTTTGAGGCTTGGCCCTCTATTTATAGGGACTCTAAAGGGCTCAAGTAACTTGTATAAATGTATCTTAGTTCAATTTGAATGCTGGTTTGGATGTTTGGTTTCATTTTGCACAAAAATGCATGTTGGCTTCATGATGAAAAGGTGGAGTGAATCAAGGATCTTGACCATGCTTTTATGAAGTCTAGGAGATTGCTTCTGGCTTTAGAGGTTAAGTGTGATCAAAGAAAACAATTTAGAGGCTCAACGCAAGAGTTTTTGGCAAAAGCTTGCTTTATGCAAATGGATGTCAAGCTTTATGCAAAATGTTCCAAAAATGGCATGATGAAATGGATAAAAACTCAATTCTTTATGTATTGCACCAAAGACTTGTGTAAACATCTGATTATGGAGAGATTTATACACAAAAGGACCTGCAATCAAGGGATTTTCACAATTGAAATGGTTTTCCTCCAAGAATTCATCATGAACATGACTTGAAAATCAAGTTTGGAACCCTAGCTTCCCATTTTCGAAACTCATAGCTCATGCATGGGAAAAATGTACTTGTACTTTTTGGAAATCCCCAGACATGCTCTACAAATTTCATGTTTTGAGTTTTTGTTGAATCAAAGTGGATCATATTGAAAACTGGCTCCAAAGTTTATTACTTTTTAGGGATCAAAGCTGACTTGAAAATTTTCAAAGTGTTTCAACTTGAGGCACCAACTTCATGGCCTCATAACTCAAAATCCTTGCACTCTTAGGGAATCAACCCTCTATGACAAAGTTGAAGTATGGAATAAGAGATTTCATTTCTGCCTTGGAGAAAAGAAAATGGCTGCTTGGATTGGAAGTTATGGCTTTGGGAAGTTTGCCACTTTTGACATGAAATTTGGATACTTAGTGAAATTTTCAATGTCTTCAAGATTGTCGTTTTTGCAAGTAACCTCAATTCTCTTGATTTTTCTTGATAAAATTCATCAATTAAACATATATTCATGAAATTTAACTTGAGAAGTTCATATTTGATCATAAATCTCAAAAGTCAAAGGTTGACTTTGCAGTGCATTGGTTGTGTATCAGATGAATTTGAATTTCTTGATCTTTAATGAATTTAAACTCTTGAGCCAATTGAACATCATGGATGGGCTATAAGGGTGTACTTGAGTGTGTTGAGTCATGTACCAAGGCTTGAGATCATGTCTTGGTCAAAATTCTCAGATGAAATTGAATGTTGATGAGAAACCCTAATTGGTGAGCCAGATGAAAGTGAAGTTTGATGCATTTGTGATTAGGCTACAATACACTTATTTGTTGATAGAGATCTCTCGAGTGTATGAGAACTTGATTTAGTCATGATCAACCCAAAACTTTGACTGATCAATCCTTTGAGCTCTTTGAGGGAAACCCTAATTCACAGACGAAACAAAATCAGGCATATCTTGATCTTGAGGTTAGCTATGCATGAATGATGTCTAGGATGCAAATGATTATGAAATCTAGGGGTAAAATTTGGGGTTTCACAGTTTCCCCTATTTAAATAACTTTATCATATGGCATGAGAGATGATAATACTCATGAAATCATGGTGAAAGGTATTTAAATATAGAAATAACCAGAAGTTTTGCCCTTAGATGCAATGACATGCTATGCTATGGACAAATAAACTCTCTTTTTGGTATATATTTTTTGATCTGCTAGTGATATGATGAAAAATGCAATGAATTCTAGCATGATGATTAATGATGAATGACAAATATGATATGTAGGAAATGATGGAGATAAATTATAATGTTAATGACCATGAGCAACAACTCACTCGGGATAACATGTACTGAGGAAAAAACAGATTGGGGAATATTAAAAGTGATTGATCACCATGTTCAGGCATGATCGACTAACACTGAGAATAACAAGAAATAAATATACTGAAAATATTCAAAGTGATTGATCACCAGGTTCAGGCATGACCAGGTGACACTAAAAATAGCAAACTGGAAGTATTCAAAGTGATTGATCAATAGGTTCAGGCATGACGGATGACACTAAAAATAGAAAACTAGAATTATTCAAAGTGATTGATCAATAGGTTCAAGCATGATCGGTTGACACCTAGAGATATCCTCATTAGAGTTTTCAAACAAGACAAAACATCAAATCCTTTGGAAATTCCTTACAATTAAGAGTTCAAACATGACCTTTAGGAACCATCAGGAAGAATACAGGGTAATTAAACTCTTCTATATGTCCCAAATCAAATTGGACTTAGACCGCAAGCAAAGGTATCACGACCAACTTCTAACGGATTTAATGCCAGTAACAACTGGAGTATAACAATGATGCCAACAATAATTAGACTTTCAAAATAGAATGTCAGTCACAACTGGACTTCAAAGGGAATATTGGGGTTAACCAATTGTACTTTCACAGGGGACGCCAATAACTTACTGGGAAAAAAGACATTGGTCATGTCCAAACTTCGAGGTACCAACAACAATTGGATTTTCAACTACAGTGCCAGTGATAGCTGGACTTTTGGAGTTAGATGAACGACAACTAACAACAAAATTTTAGATTAAATATCAAATATGCATGATTGAGCATGATGTCAATGATCATGATATGAAAATGTTGACTTTGGAGAGACAAAGAGTTTTGTGGAGACTCAATAGGGAATACATCCTCAACACCAGTAACTCAAATAAGTATCACAAGATGGACACTAGGGAGATCCTCAAACTTGGGAGTTGCATACAATCAAAGGATTTATCCAAGAGTGCTTGTTAGTTTAGACTTTAATGGGGATTTATGTAATGACAGTGTAAAAGTACTTCTGCGACCTTGAGACTTCTTGTGGAGACAAAAGATATCCCTTTCTATGTTTCCATATGTCAAAGAAAACTTATGTTTTTCAAAGTGTTTTCAAAACATTTTCTTTTCAAAACCTTTTCATTTTCAAAATCATTATTAAAATACAAATGACATTTTGCATAACAAGGAAAGGTAAGAGAAGTACAAATGACATAATTGATAGGCAAAGTCTGTTTTTATTCAAGAATGGTAGCTTGCAAATGGAAAAAGCTCCATGTAGTGTTCCATTTTAAAAATGGCAATACGAAAAGATTCGCATTGAATCCAATAACCACTATTATCCCTAATAACTAAGATTTTTCCAAAACTTTGCTTCTGACAAGACCAAATGGATTGATCATCAACTTTGATTCTTCAGTAGTGGTAAATACAATCTGATACAGTCCAATTCCTTTTGTCCCTAATTTTTTCCTGGACGTTCTTTTTTGCCTAAGCCAACCTTTCAGGTTTTCAACTTAGTGAGCTTTCAATTTTTATTTTTACCCCTAACTTTTGCTTGGATCTCCTTCATAGGTTATGATCCAACGGGATACCCATTTTTGCCTAAGTTGTCTTTTCAGCTTTTCGACTTAGCGGGTTTTCTTTAGGCATAATATTTTTTGACCGATCAGAGTTTACAAGGTGTGCAAGCTCTTCACCATCCATTGTTGTGAGAATCGAGGAACCTATGGAGAATGCTTTCTTCACAACAAACGGGCCTTTATAGTTGGGACTTCACTTTCCACGCATATCCTTGTGTACTAGCAAGATCTTCTTGAGTACGAGATCTCCTTATTTGAATTCACAAAGATAAACTTTCTTGCCAAACGCCCTCTTAATCCTCTTCTGGTACAGCTGACCATGGCACATAACAGTCATTCTCTTCTAATCAATGAGTTTCAATTGGTGATATATGTTCTGGATCCATTCAGCTTCCTCTAGCTTGGTCTCCATCAAGACTCTCAAAGATGGTATCTATACTTCAATTGGGAGAACTACATTCATCCCATACACTAGAGAGAAAGGGGTTGCCCCTGTTGAAGTGCGAACTGAGGTTCTGTATCCATGCAAAGCAAAGGGTAACATTTCATGCCAATCTTTGTAAGTTTTCACCATCTTTTACAGGATTTTCTTGATATCCTTATTTGCGGCTTCAATAACTCCATTTATCTTCGGACGATACATAGAAGAGTTATGATGTTCAATATTGAAGGTCTCATATAACTCTTTCATTGTTTTGTTGTTCATATTTGTCCCATTATCCGTAATGATTTTGCTTAGAACTCCATAGGGACAGATAATCAGGTTTTTGATGAAGCGGGCAACCACTTGTTTCTTCATGTTAGCGTAGGAAGCATCTTCTACCTATTTGGTAAAGTAGTCAATTGCAACCAAGACGAAATGGTGACCATTGGAATATTTGGGCCCAATTGCCTCAATCATGTAAATGCCCCCATATTAAGAAAGGCCATGCATTGGTGTGAGTTCCAAACGATCCTTCATGAATCTCTTTGATCAACAAGTCTACTTCGTGTCTGTCCATGCATTTGAGCAGAACCATGTCATAGTTTCTTTTATATGGCACCTTGTTTCTAAGGAAGAATTTGGATGCCAACCTCCTCAGAGTCTTCTTATCTAGGGCTGTTGCATTCAGTGGGTATTCTTGATTTTGCAAGTAGTTCTTGATATCATAGAACTGTGGTTTCTCGTCAATTTCTTCTTCAACCAATAGACAATAGGCTGGCGCAGTTTTTTGCTCAATTGTAATGAGTGGTTCCCCATTGAGAAATCTAACTTGGAACATAGAGGCTAACATAGCCAAAGCATCTGTTATCTGATTTTCTGCTCTCGGAACATGATGGAAGGTGATTTTATCAAAGTACTTTATCAATTCCACAATGTGGGCATGGTATGGGATTAACTTCTCATCACAGGTTTCCCATTCACCTTTGACTTGGTAGATCACCAAGGCTGAGTCTCCATACACTTCAAGGATCTTGATTTGGGTGTTAATTGCAACTTCAATACCCAAGATACATGCTTCATACTCTGCAATGTTGTTGGTATATTCAAAACACAATCTTTATGTGAAAGGAGTATAGCCACCATTGGGATTCATCAACACAACTCCCACACCATGCCCCATGAAATTGGAGGAACCATCAAACATCATCTTCCAACGGGAACTTGGCTCAGAACCTTCATCTGGGATTGGAGTTTCACAATCTTTCACCAACATAATGTCTTCATTTGGGAAATCAAACTTCAATGGCTCATAGTCTTCAACAGGCTGATTAGCGAGGTAGTCAGACAAAAAACTTCCTTTGATAGATTTCTGGTTATGTAGTGGATGTCGTATTTAGATAACAACATGTGCCAACGGGCAAGTCTTCTAGTCAGAGTAGGCTTCTCAAAGATATACTTTATTGGATCCATTTTGGAGATCAACAAAGTAGTGTGACAAATCATATACTGCCTAAGGCGTCTGGAAGCCCATGCTAAAGCACACCAAATTTTCTCTAAAAGTGAATACCTGCTTTCACAATCAATAAACTTCTTGCTCAAGTAGTAAATGGCATGTTCTTTCTTTCCAGTTTCATCAGTTGACCTAGTACACAACCCATGGATCCTTCAAGCACAGTCAAATACACGAAGAGAGGCTTCCCTGGAATGGGTGGAATCAAGATAGGAGGTTCTTGCAGATAACCTTTAATGTTCTTAAAAGCTTGCTAACAATCAAAATTCCAATCAATTGATTGATCCTTTCGGAACAATTTGAATATAGGCTCACATGTAGCAGTCATGTTGGAAATAAACCTAGAAATGTAGTTCAATCTTCCAAGAAAACCTCTAACTTGCTTTTCAGTTTGTGGAGCTGGCATTTCTTGTATCGCTCTAACCTTTTCTAGATCTACTTCAATTCCTCATTGACTGACAATGAAACCAAGTAACTTCCCCGATCGGACCCCAAATGTACACTTAGCTGGATTCAGACATAATCTGAATTTTCTGAGGCGCTAAAAAAGTTTCAACAAATAGTCTAAATGATCCTCCTCACTCTGTGATTTGGCAATCATATTGTCCACATAGGCCCCAATCTCCTTATGCATCATGTCATGAAAGAGGGTGACCATCGCCCTTTGATAGGTTGCCCCTACGTTCTTGAGACCAAAAGGCATAACCTTATCGCAGTAAGTTCCATATGGTGTGATGAAGGTGGTCTTTTCCATGTTATTAGGATCCATCTTGATTTGATTATAACTTGATAACCCATCCATGAAGGAGAAAACAACAAACCTAGCAGTGCTATCAACCAAGGTGTCAGTATGCGGGAGAGGGAAGTCTTCCTTCAAACTAGCTTTGTTCAAATCCCTATAGTCCATGCACATTCTGACCTTGCCATCCTTTTTAGGTACTGGCACAATATTAGCTACACATTGAGGTTACTTTGTAACTGCGAGGAAGCCAACATCAAACTGTCTTTCGACCTCTTCTCGAATCTTCAAAGCCGTGTTTGGTTTTGTTCTTCGGAGTTTCTATTTTACTGGCGGACAATCTGGTCAGAATGGCAATTTGTGAACAATAATGTTTGTGTCTAAACCGGGCATATCTTGATACTACCATGCAAACACATCCACATATTCTTGTATAAGCTTGACCAATCTTTCTTTGACGTCTTCCCCAAGTGTTGTACCCATCTTGACCTCTTTCTTCGCTTCCTCGGTGCCAAGGTTGATTGTCTCTACATGCTCTTGATGTGGTTGGATATCTATGTACTCGTACTCAACCAATCTTGCCAGTTTGTTGAGAATATCATAATCTTCATTACCCTCTTCTTCAGCTTGGTTGATGGGTGAATTAAAGCTAGGAGTGAAAGTAGAGTCATTGGATTCAACATGGTTTTCTTTTACTTTACATGTTTGAATGATTTGCTTTTATTAAAAGTGAAAAAACAAAGGAATGCAAGAGGAAAATGTTTTTTATTTTAGTGGTTTTGAAAGATTGCCATTTTCCTTTAAAAGTTAAAGAGAAAGAGCAGTAAATGAATAAACATAAATTTAACAAAACGCCTTCATTGATATAATCTTGAAAATGCAAAGTTGGCCTTACAAAATAGTCCAATAGCTTTGGGCATAACTATGGAATTTTGAAAACAACAAATTACTTTGACAAAGGAAACATCTTTGGGATTTCAATCGCCTTCCAATTGTTCAAAGCCACATCACACTGGTACACCAGGTTGCTCAAATCTTCATCTTCAAGATCTTCATAAATAGCATTGACTTGATATCCAATGCTGACAAACACTTCTTGGATAGTCTTCGGACGTCCTTTGATGGAGGTTATGCTCCCTTCTTGGCATTAGTTGGTTTGTAACCCAACCCATAACGGTTCATCTTTATTTTAACGTCAATAACATATCCCCGACCTTTGGGACTTCCTCCCTCAATGGTTGATCTTGCTTTTTTCCATGATGCAAAATATGGAATACCATCCCCTTTGGTTCTTCGACTTCCATACAAACATCGTTGGCTATTTCAAGAGCTTGGAAAGAAATTTCCAAAGCGTCCTCATCAACCTCAATGTAACTGAACAAAGAGAGGTGGCTTACCATAAGATCTTCCTCACTAGACACAATCACCAACTTATCATCAATAACAAATTTCATTTTTTGGTGCAAGGTGGAAGTCACTTCCCCAACGACATGAATCCACTGCCTTCCAAGAAAACAAATATAATTTGGATTAATGTCAATAACCTGAAAAGTAACTTCAAACACATGTGGACCAATTAAGATTGACAACTCTATTTCCCTTATGACGGTCCTCCTTGATGCATCAAATGTCTTGACAATTAATGTGCTTGGCCCCATCTCAGCTCCTTGATATGCCAACTTAGCGAGCGTCCTCTTAGGTAAAACATTCATAGAGGAGCTAGTGCCCACAAGAACTCTTGCTAGGGTATCTTCTTGGCATTTCACAGATATGTGAAAGCACGGTTATGATCTTTGCCATCCTTCGGCAAATCTTCTCTACTGAAGCTGAGATTGTTGTATGCTGTAATGTTGGTAATGATCCCATCAAATTGATCAATAGTAATATCGTGAGTGACATGAACCTAAGCTAAAAATTTCTGCAAGGCACTCCTATGAGCTGGAGAACTCATGAGAAGAGACAAAATGGATATCTTTGAAGGAGTTTGATGCAGCTGATCAATAATCTTGTAATCACTCTTCTTGATAATCCTCAGAAATTCAGTGTCTTTATTAGTTAGGATCACCCATTTTCCTTTGTCGGTAATAGTGGTGGAGGTTTCTTTAGGTGGAATTGGCGGAGCCAAGTTGAACCGAGGGGTATAAATGTGACCACTGCGGGTCATTTTGCCTCCCCCTGCTATATCGGTGCTTACAATCTTTAGACCTTCTTTCTGACCTACTTTCTCAGACCTTTGGTTAAACACAGTCTTATCATACTTCCAAGGAACTTCTTTAGTATTCTCAAAAGGAAAAGGACCAGGCCTTTGGACAACCACTGGCTTAGGCATACTAAAGATTGGTTCAACTGATTATGGAATGTTGAAAATTGGCTGAACAATAGTAGAATCCGGAATGTTGAATACTGGCTCTGGCATGTTGAAGACCATTGTTGTAGTACTTGACTCGAGTAGATTGAAGATGGTTTCAATCACTACTACCTCATCTTTTTTTCATACGAATGCTTACTTGCAACACACCTTGGTTAATCAATTCTTGAATATCCTTTCAGACCAATTCATATCCTTTAGGAATAACAGTACATTCTTCACAAATCTTATGGAAATTCTTCAACAAATCTGCCTTCACTAACTTTGCATGAAAATCTCTTAGTGGAGTCTTGATTTTGGCTGCATCAAGAATCAGACATTCATCAGGCTCATCATCAATAGCATTTACATACCATGAGCGGGCAAAGGATTATTTTTGACATCTGGAACGGTATCCCCAAATGAAAGAATCTTTTTCTCAATCAATTCCCTCACAATATGCTTTAAGGCATAACAGCCTTCCAAATCATGCCCTAGGGCACCTTCATAGAATGGATAATGTGCATTGGGATTATAATAAAATGGGAGAGGTTCTGGTGGAGGTCCCAAAGGTCTTGGAACATCTAACCCTTTCTTCAACAATGACATATATAATTCAGTGTAAGACATAGGAATCTGAGGAATAAGAGGTTTTCCACCTTGTCTTCTATTTTTAAATGGAGAATTTTGGCGCGGAGCTGGAATCCTTTGTTGATAAGTTAGAGCTTTGGGTGCTTGTTGATAAGTTGGAGCATTGGGCACTGTTTGAAAGATCGGAACTGCTTGAGTTGATTGATATACTGGGACTTGTTGATTGAAAGTTAGTGTAATAGCTGCTACATACGGTTGTTGAGCAAACTGTGGTTGTTGAACATACTGTTGTTGAGCATAAGATTGTTGCTTTTTCCAAGACTGATTCTTTCTTCTACTACCCATCAATGCATTTGCTTCTCCTTCCTTTTCTTTATGGAAACTGCTAGAGAATTTCTTGGTATTGTTGTTGTTGTTATTGGAATTACTAACTACATTAATCATCTTGCCATTTTTTAAGCCAGGTTCCACTTTGATACCCACGACTACCAAGTCAGAAAAACTTGCGGTCACGCTTCCTACCATCCTCTCAAAAAATTATGGTCACACTGTGTCGACAAACCAATCTGCCAATTCTTTTTCAGTTAATGGAGGTTCCACTTGAGATGCAGTCTCTCTCCACCTTTGTGCATACTCTTTAAAGGATTCATAATCTTTTTGGGACATGCCCAACAATTGCCTTCTATCAGGAGCTAGATCCATGTTGTACTTGTATTGTTTGATGAAAGCATCAGACAAATTTTGGAAACAACGAATGCGAGTCTGATCAAGGGTCAAGTACCATTTGGAAGAGGCACCTTTCAAACTGTCTTGGAAACAGTGGATCATAAGTTTGTCATTATCCACATGAGCTGCCATATTTCTATAGTACATTATGAGATGACTTTTGGGACAAGTAGCTCCTTCATATTGATCAAAGTTGGGTGTCTTGAATTTTGCGGGGATCACCAATCCAGACACAAGGCACATTTCTCTAACAGTAGCACCAAAGATCTGATCACCTTCCATTGCTCTCAGTCTTTTCTCAATAGTTTTAACATTTTCTCTCAGCTTTTCATATCTTTCATCACCTTCTTCAGACATAGCAGGTATATCATACACTTGTTGATGATCATCAAAGTACGGTTGAACTCGAGTGTGCACGACAGTGGGTGCAAAAGTGGGAATCACTTGATTAACTTCAATAGTTAGTGGAACTGTGTGCTGAGTAGTCTGTCCTTGAGAAGGAGGCACAAAACCATGAGGAAGACCAAAGGTAAGCCAAGTTATTGAAGTAGTAACTGTTGGCTAAGGATTAATCACCGGATTGACGATCTCATAAACAATTGTGGGTTGAGTATCCATCTTTTCACATTTTACTTGCAACATCTCCATGATTTGACCTATATTCTCATGTCGATTTGTAAGCTCTTCATTGACTCTTTCCATATCTTGCTCTTGCTCATCCATTCTACGTCGGGCTTGAGCTCTGGTGTTGTACTGGTGTGAGGGACTCAGTGTGGAAACTGGAGAGGAGATGATGGGAATGAGTTTTTATTTTGAGAAAAAATGCAAGTGTGATGACATGTGCATGAATGCAATGAAAATGCAAAATTTAAAAGCTTCAAGGAACTCAAGAGATAATTGCAAACATCAAAAGGCAAATAACAATGGCCAAAAGAAACTCATTTCATTAATCAAAGAGAGTTACAAAGTTTGAGTACACTTTCAAAAGTTCTAAACAAAGCTAAATAAAATATAAACAAAGTCCTAAGGAGATTCCCCTAGTAGCCTTAAGTTGAGCTTCTTAATTTGTTCTTCCAACTCAGTCTTCTCAAGCACAAGCTTGTCCATAATCAACTTCCAAAGAGTATCTGAGTGAACGTCAGAGGAAAAAAATCCTCTTGCACCTTCCTCTTCTTTTTGGAGAGGCCTTCTTCATTCTTCATCTTCAACTTCCTTTTAAGTTCTTCATCCTCATTGTTGATGACTTGATACGTGTTCTTCCAAGCATCCCTTTCTCGCTGCGCTTTGGTCAAAGCAATCTTCAACTTCTCTGCATCAGTCATGAAGATATAGGTAGGTTCTTTGTCATCTAAAGGAAAAGGCTCTTAGCGAGGATAAGGAATTTTCAAGCTGATGGGCATATCTTGCACCCATTTAAGATAAGGTTTTAGGAGACATAATTTGTCTTCCTTAAAACCTTATTTTATAGCTTATGAACATGGCGCCAAGCATGCACAATCTTCTCTTTGAGCGCTTTGCAATCTTCACCTTCCTTAAAGAACAAACCCTCCAAGTGAATATTCTTTGGCTTATCTTTCATTGGATAACTGAGTTGACGACGAGCTAGGATTGGGTTGTAATTGATGCCTCATTTTGTACCAAAAAGAGGTACATTTAAAAATCCTCCACAATTATCAATGATACTAACTCCATCATAGTCACGACTATACCAAACAATATCTGAAAGTGTGAGCGACATAATCTTTTGTGACATGAGACATGTGCAAGTGAGAAATAAACCACTTGTACAACATATGAACGTAGCATGTAATCATTCCTCCGCAATAAGAATTCCTTAGATGAACAGAATGATAGGTATCGACAACCAAAGTAGGAACTTAATTTCCTATTAAGAAGATCTTGATGGCATCCATGGTAACAAAGTCCTCAAAACTAGGAAAGAGGATCAATCCATAGATAAGTAGAGCAAAAACAGGCTAAAACGCATCCACACTCCTCATTCTAGCAAAATATTGAGCTTTGTTCATTAGAAACTTAGTTGTCAAACCAAGCATTTTTCCTTTTATGGTCATGTGATCCCTGATCTCTGACATCTTCAAATGAGTAGCCTTTGCAATGTCTTGATCTTTGGGATCTTCCTCCAAACCAGAAAATGGAGCTTGACTAGAAATAGGCACACCAAGCAAATGAGAGTATTCTTCAAGTGTTGGCATAAGTTGATAGTCAGGGAAGTGAAACATGAAGGTAGAGAAAAATAAGAAATGGGGTTTGAATTCTTTTCAAAAGAATTAAAAGATTTTTTTGTAACAACACACGCAAAGAAGAAATAATAACAACACAAACGATTTATCCTGATTCGCTTGAAAATCGAAGCTACTCCAATCCACCCGGCCAAGGTGATTTCACCTTCAACAAGGACTTAATCCACTAATCTCAACGGATTACAAGGTTCGTCTAAGGCTTCAACAACCTCTTAGCCCTCTCAAGTCTACAGACCTAAACAAGTCACTTGAGGAATCAAAAACAATTACAAGAATTACAAAGTTTTTCGCTAGATGCTTCTAGATAAGCAGTATACACACAATTTAAGAACAGTGAAAGATAACCACACAATATTGAGCAAAAAATCTTGAATGGAAACTTTTTCTTACAATAACAGTGGTGAAGAAATAATCAAAGTATGCAGAGCGTGAGTTGTTCTTTGTAAGAGTGGTGAAAAAGTTGTATCATAAAGTTGTTGTATCAAAGTTGTTGTTTTGGCAAGTTGTGAAGAGACCCTTATATAGAACTTAAGATAATACCGTTGGGGGAAAATTAATAAAGATTCCGTGCCAACTATGGGAGATAAATGTAGTAAATAGTCCTTTACATAGCAGACTAGGAGCATAATCAGATATTTCCTTAAAAAGATTTTACTATAATTTGAATGCTTCCAGCTTAAGTTTCTGACCAGGTGACATCTGATGGCGTGTGTCTGAGAATGTATCAGAGTGAGGTGAGCATGATCAAAGTCTTTAAGGTTAGAGTCTTCAGATATCTCTGTGCAGAGTCTTCAGATAGAGTTCTTAGAATCAGATCATCAGAGCTTGAACTTCATAGTCAGATTCTTTAGGTGATTGCTCCTCAGATACATTATGTTTAGAGTCAGATATGATTTCTCTTTGTGTTGGGTCAGCGCTTCTGGACTACTTCAGATGCCAAATATTAGTTTCTTAAGAATCAGAAGGTGACTTGTTAGAGTCATTTCAACTTAGAATCCTGCACACTTAAGAAAATCGTTAGGGTACCAAATTGTTTCATTCTTTGTTATCATCAAAACTTGGAGATACATTGCAGAATCAAAATCTTGTTCTAACACAACAGTGATACACAGGATCATAAAACTGAATCAAAGTAGAAAGAAGTCCATCTGCCATGTTGATCTTCAAAAGATCCCTCTGTGTCAACAACCAAAGATCCCAATCTCCTTATGTCTTCTAATTTAGGACTCTTGAAAGTGTACTTTTGAGTATTTTTTCCTTCCAAAATCCATGATAAACCTAATGTGTGCAACAAAAGTTCCTAAATTCCTTAAAAACTTTGTTAGAAAAATGATGTTCATGATGCCTGGATGCATGAATGCACAAACACACAAACAAGGGTCATACACAAATAGGGTTCAAAGGTTTGACGTCACGATCATGAAGCCATGGGTCTAACCATCCCAAATAGGTATGTACTATAGGGTTATTTTGTACCTGTACAACGGGTTCTACAAAGGTTCCCAAAAATCATTGACCCATCTTTCAGATATTATCAACATGCCTATTACTCGGGAATTAATAATATTCTCAAGAGAATCTCATTTGAGTGTAGTATCGCATATCAACTATTTTAGATGTACACCCTCATAGTCATTACACTACATCCTAAAGGCCAAGTGGGGTAAAGGGGTTACTAAGGTCCTCAGCATCCCAGGTTACCCAAATCAATATAGTATGTGTTTTCACAATTGCTTGATCAACAATACTAATTTTAAGAGGAACCTCCACATGAGTGGTGGATTCTCAAGTCATCTTGTTCGGGATTAAACTCCCTATAAGCCTTATTGACTATACCACATCATATCTTATTTATGTACACTCAAGTTTGAGTTAGGACTTACCTCACCATACAATGGATCACCCAAAGCAAAGAATCCAAACAAACAAGGCAAACAACTAATAATAATAACACATATAATAAAAATAGGCTTAACCCTCTGACAACGCTTTCCCCAGTGAAGTCACCATTTCTGTCGTAGTGAGAATCAAATATCAAACTATTGTATTAACTTGAATCACAAAACATTGAATGTTCACCACCAAACTTTAATTTATCTAGGGGGAAATGGAAAAGATCGAATACAATCCTAATTGTGCAATGTAAAAACAATGTGAAGAGATCTAAGGTTTGGGGGTTGGTTATAC
Organism: Lathyrus oleraceus; assembly: GCF_024323335.1. NCBI lineage: Eukaryota > Viridiplantae > Streptophyta > Magnoliopsida > Fabales > Fabaceae > Lathyrus > Lathyrus oleraceus. The sequence continues at coordinate 233,102,368 of NC_066583.1, read as the reverse complement.
TAAGGGAAGGTATTAGCATCCTAAGTATCTATAGTATCCTATAGGAACCTTTTGAAAGTATTTGTGTTATGTTATTGTTTGTTTTCTATTGTTTGGAAATGTTTTATTGGGAAGTACCTAAAGGTTTTATTAAGTTTGCTCGCCAAAACTTCGTAGTAATGTGCCTACGTATCCTTATAAGGATGGAATCAGAGCAACCGTAGTTCACCTAACTAAGGGTGAAAAAACATTTGATAGTGATCAAGGTTCCAAAGGGGGAAGTAAGTGTTCATAAAAAACCAACTTACAAGATTTACAAACTCTTACTAAAATCTAAGTTGAAAGTCAAAATGATTCTAACAAGGTCAAAGGTGAACTACGGTTGCTCTGATTCCATCCTTATAAGGATATGTAGGCACATGACCGTGAAGTTTTGGCTAGCAAACTTAATAAAACCTTTATGTACTTCCCAATAAAACATTTCCAAACAATAACAAACAAACAATAACATAACAAAAATACTTTCAAAAGGTTCTTGTAGGATACTATATATACTTGGGATGCTAATACCTTCCCTTAGTATAACCAACCCCCGAACCTTAAATCTCTTCGCATTGTTTTTACATTTCACAATTAGGGTTTTATTCGATCTTTTCCCTTTCCCTTGGATAAATTAAAATTCGGTGGTAAACATTCAATGTTTTGTGATTCAAGTTAATACAATAGCTTGATATCTGATTTTCACCGCGACACTATCTAATAAATAATGTTGTGAAAAAGTTTGAGTAATACTACACATAATATACGAATAATACAAAAATGATAATACAATCTAAATAGGTCCCCCATATGCTATATGTTCTGCCTGTGATGCCAAAGTATAAACCTCACCATCTGGGTTCACCAAACCCGTGAGGTTATCCAAAATGACTATTATCATCTGCGTGTGCTGAGTGTCATATGCACCATGTGGATGCGGTAGAGACGATGACATATCATCAGAAGGTACCCCAACATAAACATGAGAAGATCCAATACATGAAGATCCAACATGAGAATATGATACAGTAAGGTACCACTCCAACTACCCCTCCACACACTCCGTCAGGAACTGAACATCAACAACACAATCTCTAATGGCACGTGCATAACCCAAAATGTTACTATTAAATAAGCTATCAATACCTTCAAATCGATACTCATACCACTCCTATGGCCCTCCTCAATAATACTCTTCTTAAGCTCTGGCACATCAGGTACACAAATTGTGTCTCTGAATCTCATCATACCATTCTAATAGATCCTAAAATACCTCTTTTATCTTGATTGATTAATATTAACCGATCGATCAATCCCAAGCCAATATTTTGAACTTCTATAATTTCTTCAAGAATACCACTAGTCACCTTCACATGCCCAACTTCACATTAAGTGTCTTCTCATACCAAACTCATGTCTCTGAATTGTTCAATTAACTCAAATTCTAGAACCATCAGCATGAACATATGCAACAACTTTCTGCTCAAAGCATCTGTAATAACCCGTATAATATATATCTAGAATAATATCATACAAGTGTTATTAATTGGTACTGACACAACATAAGGGCCTAATGGCATCATTATATAAACGTGTCAAACTAAAAACATCAATGGGACATGCTATACAATAATGCCTAAAAATAAAAATCTAAGAACTATATACAATGTCTTCATTGTACACAACTCCATAGCGGAAGATCAGAATAACTGCATCCCTTGAAACATCAGTAGACAACTTCTCTTGAATTCAACCTGCAAGGAATACCTGAAAAATAACAACAATAATGGGATGAGATAAAAATCTCATTTATTTCTCCTATCCTATAGGTCCACTCGGCTCTACAGGGTTTCTACTCGATTCTAACTCAAGTATTCACCTTCCGTTACTTGTGCATCACTCGCACCTTGTAACTAGGACTTGAGTAACTAAGGGATAATCACAATGTATGGAAACATGTCACTTGAGTTCACATAACTCAATAAATTACTATTTGGATCCACGCAACATCGATCCCTAACCGGACCTACGTCTAGGCCAAGGCTTGGCTCACGCATGCCCGTAGGATTCTAATTTCACGGTGGATATCAGGTTCCTCTATGGGACTCGAACCCACTTTTAAGAACCATCACTCGTATGGGACTCAAACCCACTTTGAGTATCTTTCACCGTATGGAACTCTAACCCACTTAGGTGTCCACCTTTCTCCCATGTCCACCGTGGCTGAGGCTCAAACCCAATTGAGGCACCAATCATTGGTGCCAGATCCCCACTTACCTCTTTACCTAAGCCAATGAAGTGGTATGTGCACAATCACAACTAGGACTCTTGGAGAAACACTCCTCACCAAAATAGTACTTTTGAAACAAAAGTTCCTCACCAAAATATCAAACAAATTCTCATGATATCATATCAATTCTCATAGAATCATAACAAGATCCATTCTTATTACATAAAATCACACATGTTCCATATAAAGTATATTGATTCATTTATCCGGTGAATACTTTCCCATGATACACACCTAGGTATCGTTGCGTCCAAGCATCACTGCGTACCCATTTCCATAACCTAGATCATCTTCTAAGTTGTTAATCAAGTTATTCTCCTAGGTTTCCTCACTCATCTTCATAGGATTTTAAAACACATTATTTCACATTCAACACAACAATAATGTTTAACATTAATCATAATATAATTCATAGCATTTGTAAGGCACATAATATTCTATAACATGGTACAAGAATAATAGTCTTTTACGTTATCTTTCTAATGCATCTGTCCGCGTCCAAAACGGAGTTATAACACTCAAATAATCTAACAATCTAACTTAATCAAGAATATAGGTTAACACTTGTTCCTTTCACACATAATCAACAACAAGAGCTTAGCCTAGAGGTAAGGCTTGTTCCATACTAAGGAGGTCTCGGGTTTGACCCCCATTGATAAGATATTTTAATTTATCAAGTAATTAATTCATGTCAATTGATTGATCAAATGAAACAATCGATTGAATGGGATAGTTCTCACAAAATTTCACTAAACCAATCAAGTAATTTTATATGGTGAATTTCGATTGGTTCTTGTTTTTTCTTCATAAATTCATTTGTTATTACCTTTTCCAACCTACATAACTTTCTTTTTATTCTCTAACACAAGCATTCAATTGATTCCTCAAACAACACTCATCATAGTTTCAACTTACATCATACGATCATTCCTTAATTTACTCAAGATCATGAACACATAATAATAACAACAACCACCAACATGTATGCATAGCAATTTGTACTCACAATAGCAACAACCACAACCATAAGGTATCAACACCATGATACACTAAGACAATATGTGAAGGCCAGGGATCAAGACATACAAGCATGTAAGAGTAATAGCAACGAAAGTTCATCATGGATTCATCAAGTTCCTGATTATGCATTACACACAAACTCTAACCCCAAATTTATGAAATTTATTCCCCCCAATTCTATACTAGCTAAGAACCCACCTTGAATCAAGAAGATGGTGAAGATGATGAGATGATGATGGTGGTGGTGGTTCCATGGCTTCCTTCCTCTTTCTCTTTTCTTCTTCCTTTCTCCCTTTTCTCTCTCTCTCTCTCTCCTCTCTCTCTCTCCTCTCTCTCTACTAGTCTTTTCTTTCTTTCTCTTTTTCTTATCCACTTTTTCCTTCTTTCTCTTATAACCACATAATTATATATATATACACACACACACACACACACACACACCACACACACACACACACACACACACCACACACACACACATATATATATATATTATATATATATATATATATATATATATATATTATATATATATATATATATATATATTAAAATATATTATATATTAGTAGTAATACAAAATATCTCAATTGATATTTTGTCTTCTAGTACCAATTGACCAATTATTAATGTTACCAAAATATCATCTCTTGTACTTATTAATATTGGTTTGTCTCTTTTATTAATAATTAATCTCTTCAGAGTTCACTCGTTACTCTATTGGTCCCAACTGACAATACTTAGAGCACATAGAATGAATTATTTGAGACGTCTACATTCCGAATCAGCTTTTGTATTCAACATAAAAGTTGTAGCTCTTTTTCTTAGATTTCCAACGCATGTCAGAACTTGTAAAACGGCATCCTGTAGCTCAAGTTATGATCCGAACAATGGACAGGTATCAAATAACCGCTAAAACTGAAAATAGCAAACGAAAATAGATTAAAGGCAACCATGAACTTAAATCTAAAAACATAATAAAATAGTAAAATAAGCAAAATAAACTAGATAAATGCCCAAGTACAATTTTAGAAGAATGTGCATTAAAATGCACTGATCAAATTCCCCCACGCTTGAACTTTTCCACTCCGAGCAAAATTACAATTTCAAAACAAAAGGAAAGAAAACAGAGCATGCACTTCCAAAAGTTTTCAAGATACAAGGTATAAGCATAATTCTAAGTCTAAGCTTCAACAACATGGTGTTAGTAAGCAACTTTTTGTGACATTCAAAGCAGATAAAAAAACAAATTACCAAAAAGTACATCGACAGCAGTAAGATCCTCAGAGGATATAATTCACTCAACTCTCAAGTGTTTAGATTAACTGTTTACACTCAAAGCACAACATAAAAATTAGTACTACCATAAGCTTGAAAAGACTCTAACATCCACAATTGAAATACATGCACACAAAGATCAAAAGGACTTTTATTTGGTTGTAACGTGGCCAAGGTAAGGGTGAGATAAATCCTAAGAGGTACTAGGCTAAAATTCAAAGAGATAAAAGAGACTTGAAAGAAACCGCGGGAGTTGAATTTATAAAATATTTCATTCACTTGAACAACTTTATAGCAATTGTTTTCTCTTCTCCTTCCTCTTTTTATTCATTTTTTTTTTCCGAAGGAGTATGTATTGACATGTATTGAAATATTACAAACATAATTCCTTTTTTTTCTTCCTCTTATCCTTCTATTTTTTCTTCCTCTTATCCTTCTATTTTTTCATTTTTTTTTTTTTCTATTTTCTTTTCTATTTTTTTTTTCTTTTTCTGCCATCTTCTGAAATATTACAAATATAATTATTCAACCCCACACAACTCCAAACAAGACTCTTTCAACCCTTTGAATAGGGTGATAATATTGTTTTTCACTTCCCGGCTTGTAATGAGTTTTAAACAAAAAAGGGAGAATAGGCTCAAGGGGGTTTCAAACAAGGGATGAAATTATTTCAGGGTTGGCTTTTTGGCTAACTAGCTAAAAAAAACAAAAAAACAAAAACAAAATTGCTTTTATCATATTAGTGTGCACAAGTAAACAACAATATCAACAAGAGTCAATTCAAGTTCTAGAGACTAACAGACATGAGTGAATCACACAAGAAAGAAAGATATGGATTTTTGTATGTTATCCATATAAGGCTCAAAGCTCACCAGGGTTAATGATCTACTGCTAAAGATATACAATTTAGAGTCTAGTCCTACCTATCATACTAAAAATGCACAACAAATTTTTCACATCACACCACAAGACTTTAGTCAAGAGAACTAAGAAGAATACTCATAATTGTAACTCAAAACCCAAAGGAAAAAGCATGCAAAATTTTTTATTTTAAGAAAGCAAACAAAAAGCAAAACAGAGAAAAACTAAAAACAAAACAAAGAAACAAAACAAATAAATGGTTCCCTCCCCCACACTTAAAACATACATTGTCCTCAATGAAAGAGCATAAATATAAAATAAGAGTGAGAGAAAGGAAAGAACACACCTGAGGAGTCAAGGCGGATAAATGATCGCATAAGCAGCCTTTCCCAAAGAGAGCTCTTCTACAGTCTCTTCTTCCAAAGTCGGGTTCTTATGGAGTAGCTTTGGATAGTGTCCATTGACCTTGAAATTTTGATTAGAGCATTTGCCTTGTATTCCAGGATCAAAAAAGTATCTTCGATAAGTAAAAGTGTTGAATGGGCATGTGAAAATGGTCTTTTCTTGATCTTCGGGTGCAATATGAATCTGAAAGTAACCTGAAAAACCATCAAGAAAACAATAATGTGATTTACCAGCTAGCCCGTTCAAGCATTTGGTCAATGAACGGCAAAGGAAAGTGATCCTTTCTGGTAGCTTTGTTCAACCTCCTGTAATCAATACAAACTCTCCAGCTCTTCTGAACTCTAGTGGGAACAAGTTCGTTCTTTTCATTTTTCACCACTGTGAGTCCATATTTCTTAGGTACAACCTGCACTGGGCTTACCCATTTACTGTCAGAGATAGGATAAATGATACCTGCTGTAACACCCCAAAATTTGCCCTCCTCATTCATGCATTCATTTAGCATTTCATCATGTCAATCAGAATTAGAAAAAAAAAAAAAATAACGGAAAAAAAAACGAAAAAAAAAAAAAACGAAAAAAAAAATAATTTTTTACAAAAAAAAAATTAAAAAAAAAATATATTTTTTAATTAATTAATTAATTAATTAATTAAATAATTAAATAAATAAAATATAATAAAAAAATTTTGGACTTGGGTCTCTCTCATTTGAGCCCACAAAACCATGAAATTCAGTCTATAAATACCAAGGCTTCACTTGAGAGAACACAGAACAAAGGGGGATTTTGAAGAGAAGCAAAATACTCTGAGGTTTCCTTGGAACAAAAACCCTGAGGAAAAAGATAGTGAGAGAAGACCTAACGGAGTTCAGAGCAGCCTCCAAACCCCGAAGGGAACTCAACTACACAGAATCACCTCTGCCTCACATAAACCCTGAAGATTGTTTTGTAAACCTCACGGGTGCAACTCAATTTCAATCAAGCTCTCCAATCAGGTTTGTCATTATTCCCATTACCTTTGCCCATGGGTTTAATATGTATATGAATGTATAAACAATGCCTTGAATGTTTAACCGTTTAATTTCTGAAATGTATGCCACAGGGTTTGAGTTTTTTGAAACCATACTGTTGATCATGAAAAAAATGCTTATGGTGTTTCACTAACCCTTTTGTTGAATTTTTGTGAGGGCTCACATGACTTTTGCAGGGATAACTTGCGTGGTTTCCCACTTTATTGTGGGATAACCCCTGGAGGTTCATTCCGATTACCTGTACTGACTCACTTTTCTTTGATGGCATTAGCTTGGAAGGATCTCAGGGTTTCCCATTCCTCTAATTGCTGTTACTTCGGATCTTTATCCGCGTGGTACTTTTACATTTTTCCCGCATTTTACTGCTTTCCTAGCTGGAAGACCTCGATAGGAGGCAACGTTTGAGCCCCTTGGTGGCATTTTACTTTGAGATACATGTTTTGTGTTTTGTATTCATATCCCTGCAGGTAGCGCGGTTCCTTCGTCAAGGACTGCCCTTTTTCCCTCGAGCATCCCAAACCCTAAAACCCAAAGCAACACGCTAACTCCTTCTACTACAGGCGAGTAAGTCTCCAAAGGTCGAGCATCCGGTAGATTGCGTAGTGACGTCGTTCGTCCAAAACCCAATCCATAACCCCGTAGTTAGCCGAACTACGTTTTGCTCTGATTCTCAGGCCAGATGAGATACGTAGGCATAAGACGCGATGTCTTAGCGAGCACACATCCCAACCCATAGGTCAGCCGAGCTACGAAAACTCTGATTCTCATATTCAGATGAGATACGTATGCAGTGGATGCGACATCCGCGCGAGTCATTTTCATTTAACCCTTTTTTTTGGTAAACAGCACAAGATAAACCCACACCCTTTAGACAAGAACTACAAAAGTGGATCCCGTAGAGTACTACGGATGCGTAGGGGTGCTAATACCTTCCCTTCGCATAACCGACTCCCGAACCCAAGATTTGGTTGCGAGACTCCGTCTTGTCCTTTCCTTTTTCAGGTTTACTTCGAGCGTTTCCTTTCCCTCCTTTGGGATGAATAACGCACGGTGGCGACTCTTCTGTCTTTTTCTTTCGCCGGTTGTTTTTTTTCGCACTGTATTTTTCAGGTTGCGACAGCTGGCGACTCTGCTGGGGAACCTAAGAAGTTGACCTCTTGCTGGTCCATCTTCCCTAAGCGAGTCCCTCATAGCTTTTGTAGTTTGTTTGTTTATTAGGTGTTCATGCTTTTGTACAGTTATTTATTTACCTGCTTTACCTTATTGCATTGTGTACATATCATTGCTGTATCTGTTGGCTGGCTATGGCTGCTTGGTGATCTTTGTGAGATGAGTTCTATACCCGAACTCGAGTGCACTTAAGATAGGAGAATGGCATAGTCCTGTCAACTTGTGTGGAGTATTCCTTAGCGAGTTGACTTGCAAGCCCATTCACTTGGTGGAGGTCATGTTGAGATCAATAATGTCACATAAGTAAGTTGTGGTTAGACATTACTTGTTCCAATATAGACCTAAGAAGCCGAGGACCTTAGTTTACCAAACCCATCTTGGCCTATTCGTAGGACGTAGTGCGAAAGTCGTTCAAGTGTGAGATTTGATACGATTGTTACGCGATACTACACTCATAAGAGTCTCTCTTGAGAATAGTGTTGGAATACGAGTAGTCGTTCCTCTGATAATATCCGAAAGATGGGATTATGACTATGGGAACCTTTTGTAGAACATGCTTGGCAGGTTTAAACCTTAGTACACTCCTTTTGGGTGGTTCTTAACCTAAACTCCATGCTCGTGACTTGCAACAAACCCTTGATTCATGGTTAATCCGATCAGGTATCCTTAATATCAATGGAACTCGGGTGTTGATAAGGTGTAAACCATAATCCACCAAAATGGGTGGTTGATATTAAGGATAACATGATCCATCCCATGACCTTTGTTTGGTGTGCTCTTAATTTCTCTCCAGACAGTGCAACCCGACAGATGTTCAAGCAGATACATCAATTCTGATTGACATGCCTTTGCATTGCATAACATCATCTGCATATTTGCATCCAACATCTCATGCTTATTCATTTGCAGGGTATTCCCTTTCAAAACGGGGGTGCCTTAAAACTGAACAAGCAGTGCATCGCATACCATGCATATTAACCCTTGTCTGTTTTGCAGGTGTCACCGCAGTGTCTAATGTTTGTTCCCTGTATCAGGCAGTTATTGGTCCCAAGCAAGTTCACAGGTACCCGACAAAGGAAAATCGTCCACAACTAGCGATGGACCAAGTACAGAAAGAGCTGGCTGATATGCGTGAAAGGATGGATCAGTTCATGACATTGATGACTGGTATGGCAGCAGGCCAAGAAAAGCTGAGGGAATTGGTTGAGCAACCGAGGCCCGATCCAGATTTGGAGATACCAAATGCTGAGGGAAACCCTGGTAACCCTGGGAACGCTGATAACCCTGTGAACACTGGTAACGCGGGTAACGCAAATGCTGATGGAAACCCGGGTAATGTTGGCAACACAGGGAATGTTGGAAATGATATTGGCGGAAGGTACAATGTGAATCAAGGAATTCAGATTAACGGGCGCCCCGTTACTGAAGATTATCAGTGTGATCAATTTTCTTTGCACGACGAGGCCCTCGAGACCACTCGCCGTATGGATGAGCTTGCTGAGAAGCTCAAATCTTTGGAGTCTCAAAATTCCTTAGGCTTTGGTGTCACAAATCTTGGTCTGGTTCAGGGAGTAAGGATTCCTCACAAGTTCAAACCCCCTACTTTTGAGAAATACAACGGGGTTTCTTGCCCACGCACTCATCTCCAATCTTATTTGGGAAGGTTGGGAGCTCACACGGAAGATGAAAAGCTGTGGATGTACTATTTTGAAGACAGTCTAACTGGAGCTTCTCGTGAATGGTATTCTCATTTGTCTCGTACTACCATCAAGAGCTGGAAAGACTTGGCAGAGGCTTTTATCAAGCAATATCAATACAACTTGGACATGGCTCCAAGTCGGACCTTGTTGCAAGGTATGTCTCAGACTGCCAAGGAGACCTTTAGAGAGTGTGCTCAGCGTTGGAGACAGATTGCTGCGTCCGTCCAACCCCCTATGTCTGAAAGGGAGATGGCGGACATGTTCATGAACACTCTTCAAGGCAATTATATTGAGAGATTGGCCGTTTGCCCATCAATCAGCTTTGCAGAGATAGTAATTGCTGGAGAAAGAATCGAGAGTCTGTTGAAGATGGGCCGAATTCAAGACAATAGTGCTTCCAACTCATCAGGTCCCAAGAGACCGTTTGCTGGTAACGGTCAGCGAAGAAAAGAAGGTGAGACAAGCGTTGTGTATGCCGGCAGAGGCAGGGGTAGAGGACGCCCTAATTATTACCAAGATCAAGTGGCCGCAGTCACTATTCCAACACCTGCTCCTCAACAGCAACAACAACCGCAATATCATCCGCAACAACAACCCAGGTACCACAATCAACAACAAGGAGGTAATCCGGGTCAGCAGAGACACTATCAACAACGTCCAAGGCAGACGGACCGGGTCATCGAGCCAATCCCAATGCCTTATTCAATATTACTTCCCAAGCTGATTGACATGAATCTGGTTACGTTGAGAACTCTGGCCCCACCAATCGATCCCAATAATTTGCCTAGAGGTTATGATGTCAACGCCAAATGTGCTTTTCACTCCAACGCACCTGGCCATACTACAGATAATTGCAAGGCTCTCCAGTTAAAGGTACAAGATTTGAGAGATGCCCAGGCTATCAATTTTGCTCCGGTGCCTAATGTTATCCAGAACCCGATGCCGGCTCACGGCGGGCAGGGGATTAATGTTGTCGAAGTGGTTGAAGCTGGTAATGCCCAAGGCTGGGGAAAATTTGTGGAGCCAGTCATCAAAGAAGACAAGTTTGGATTGGGGTATGCTCCGGGATCTCAGAAGAATGAAACCGGTACTCTCTCCAGCGGGGGTTTGGTTTCTCCCCACGTCGTCAATGCTGAAGATGAAGACAAGGCTGACAGCGACTGTGACTTAGATAGCTGGATTCGCCCGTGTGTCCCGGGAGAAAAGCTCGACAATTGGTCGTCTGAAAAAACCGTCCGGGTTACTCTACTGAAAGAGTGATTTTTATTGTTTTCCTTTATTACATGCATAATAAAGTCTTACACTTTGCCCAAGGTGTAACGGCTCATTTGTAGGGCCATCCATTTAGTTACGTTTCGCAATTATTTTTATCATCAATAAAGGACGGTTTTTGCAAACAATTTTGTGTTCTCTTTCTTTCAGTTTTTTTTTTACTTTTTACAAAAAAAATGGCAATGTTTCTTTTTTCGTTTTTCCTTTCTTTCAAAAAAAAATCTCTCATTCTAAGGTAAAGCATGATCCTCCATCATGCAGAGCCGACCACCCGGATCTCACTGCTAACGACACTGCTATGGCCAAGTATGACTTCGACAATCCTATCTATCAAGCCGAAGAAGGGGCTGAGGAAGATTGTGAATTGCCTGAAGGGTTAGCCAGATTGTTGAAACAGGAGGACCGAGCTATTACACCTTATCAGGAGGTGGTTGAGACCATCAACGTTGGTACCGAAGACGACAAGAAAGAGATCAAGATCGGGGCCAGTCTACAGGCCGAGAGGAAAGACCGTTGATCATGTACTTGACTGTGTTAGAAAGGTCGATGGGTTGTGTGCTCGGTCAACATGATGAGTCAGGTCGAAAAGAGCATGCAATATACTACCTTAGCAAAAGTTTACCGACTGTGAACAAAGATACTCATTGCTCGAGAAAACTTGCCGCGCTTTGGCATGGGCTGCTCGCCGACTAAGACAGTATATGTTGACTCACACGACTCTATTGATATCAAAAATGGATTCAGTCAAATATATTTTTGAAAAGCCAGCACTTACCGGAAAAGTTACTAGGTGACAAATGATACTGACAGAGTATGACATCCAATACACTTCACAAAAAGCCATCAAGGGAAGTGTCTTGTCAGACTATCTTGCAGAGCAACCGATTGATGATTACCAACCTATGAGGTTTGACTTTCCTGATGAGGACATCATGTTTCTCAAATCGAAAGATTGAGAGGAACCACTCCCGGAGGAGGGGCCTGACCCTGAATCCAATTGGGTTATGATGTTTGATGGGGCGGTCCACGTCAATGGTCGCGGAGTTGGTGTAGTGTTGATCACACCGGAAGGGGGTTCATATGCCATTTGGTGCCAGAATAACTTTTCCCTGCACCAACAATGAAGCCGAATACGAAGCTTGTATCCTAAGACTTGAGGAAGCCGTCAAAATACAGATTAAATCCCTGGATGTATACGGGGACTCAGCTTTGGTCATCAATCAAACCAACAGGGAAATGGTGCTATGCTGGAACTACGTACCCAGAATTGACGTATCTCGGTCAGAGACGAATGAAGAAAGCATTTGGTCAGAAAGTGCGCTCTCGGGAGTATCGAGTCGGTGAATTGGTACTCAAAAGATTTCTTCCTCCCAACACAAATCACAGGGGCAAATGGACACCGAACTATGAGGGTCCGTACGTGGTTAAAAGGATTTTCTATGGCGGAGCTTTGACGCTAACAACCATGGAGGGCGAAGGATTCCCGTCCCCTATTAACTCAGACACGGTTAAAAAATACTTCGCATAAAATAGACCCGCTGGACAGTAAAAAGAATAGTCCAGGCAAAAAAGGGGCATCCCGACGAACCAAAAAAAAAAGAATAAAGAGGTTCGGGCAAAAATTAGGGATATATAAAAAAAAACGAGTACACCCGGTGAGTCGAAAACCCAAAAGGGCGGCTCAGGCAAAAATGGGTATCCCGGTGGATTGAAAACCCAAAAAGGGGGTGATCCAGGCAAAAGTTAGGGAATAAGCGAATGACTGTGATCTGAGTTCATCAGTGTTGTATCACCGTTTCATTCAATCCGGCAATCTTCGAAGGTTAAAGATCGACTAATCATCCACTTCAGAAAGCAAGATGAGCAGAGCGTCTTGAGAACATACGAGTCATAGCAGAGTCGAAACTCAGTGGGACCCCGTTTCCACATTGCCATTAGGATAATTCTCTTTTTTATAGCGATCACCTCTTTTCAGGGATCAGCTTCCTAATGCCCTCGCCTATTCCTGGCACAAATTTTCTCCCCAGTAAGAGTCGAATAATTCAGTTAAAGAGCCTCTTTATTTTTCATTTATGAGTTTGTTTGCAAAAATGTCCGAATTTTTGATAAAACATATTGCATATGAACATAATGGTGGCTTTTGCAGATGATTTGCACAGGAAAACATTTAAAATTGCTTTGAATGTGCTTAATCCCGGACGGTGAATTCAAACCGAGTAATTCCCCCGAGGCATACGTGTATTTTTGGTTGCAGGTCACAGGAACCGGATGCCAAGTCATGAATCCTCATCCCCAAGCGGTTGACAAAGTCTCTCCTCAGCAGAGCATGTTCCCCAACAGAGTTGACAATATCCAGACTGTCTATCCCCAGTAGAGTTGACAGTATCCAGACTATATATCCCCAGCGGAGTTGACGGTGTCAGACTGTATCTTCCTAGCAACAACGGAGTGGTTGCATGCCCAACGGACAAGATGGTGGTGTTCCCAGTGTTCATCTCATCCCCAGCAGATTATTTCTAACAGATTTGTTCTAATCCCCAGCTTGAGGACGATTAGCAAGTTCATATCCCCAGCAAAGGTCGTTTCCTACGACATTTCCCCAGGAAGTGTTTTCCCCACAGACTCTCCTCACAGAGCCTCGCCGAGAAAAGTTTCCATAGTTGATACTCCCCCCGCAAGGTCGACTTTTCAAGCAGCCAATTTATTTTTGGTGGCTCATTGGTCCCGGCAGACGGATCATTCCCCACAGAGCATTCAAGAATTGATACAGCGATCTGTTCCCTACCGGAGTTTGCTTCCCCAAGCAGATTTCTTTTTACACCATGCATAACATTTGCATTTGCATGCATATCATATCAAGCATACACATAAGCTGATAAACAGGTTCTTCCAAGCAGACTGAAGAATTACTTTACAACCAAGGTCATGAGATCCAGCCAGAGGATCAAGCGTGAGTGATCCAGCCTGAGGGTCATTTTGAAGATTCAGCCTGAGAATCGTTTTCCCGTGATCCAGCATGAGGGTCACATTTTGAAGATTCAGCCTGAGAATCGTTTTCCCGTGATCCAGCATGAGGGTCATTTTTGAAGATTCAGCCTGAGAATCGTTTTCCCAAGAGTCAACCTGAGGCTCAATTTGAAGATTCCCCAGTAAAGTCGCCTACAAGCTTTATTTCCCCAGCAAGTCTAATTGAGGAGTCGTTACAACATGTTCTAGCCCGAAGAATATGTACGAAGCCCAAAAGTGGAATATGCTCGAAGCTGCATATCTAATATGAAGGTTGGGTGTAGATTTCAAAAGAGGGTCAACCAGCGCATGCCTCAGATGCGGGATCCTAATGATGGGAATTTATCATCAAAGCAATTCAGATCTAGCCAGAAGATCGAAATAGATTCAGCCAGAGAATCGAAACAAAGAAGATCTAGCCAGAAGATCGAAAATCGCAACAATTCAGATCTAGCCAGAAGATCGAAGTAGATTCAGCCAGAGAATCAAAGGAAATAGATTCAGCCAGAGAATCGAAACGAAGGAGATCTAGCCAGAAGATCAAAGAAGATCTAGCCAGAAGATCAAAATCGTATCCAGCCCGAGGATCAAAATTAATATCCAACCAGAGGACTAAATTGAGTATAGGTTCAGCCAGAGGATCGAAACTCCAGATTCAGCCAGAGGATCGGAAGAGAAATAAATAGCACGGTGTATTTCCGCATTTTTGTGGTATTCTCGGAGCACAAATTTTCGGTCTGTCTTTGGTATTCAATCACAGCTCACCCCGTTTGTCTGATAAGCTGTTCGCTTTCATCCTACTCGGGTTAGCTGATGTTTGAATAGGGGCAGCTGTAACACCCCAAAATTTGCCCTCCTCATTCATGCATTCATTTAGCATTTCATATTGCATTTCATCATGTCAATCAGAATTAGAAAAAAAAAACGGAAAAAAATATATTTTTTTACAAAAAATATAACTTTTTACAAAAAATAAAAATAAAATAATAATTTTTTTTTAATTAAATAAATAATTAAATAAATAAAATATAATAAAAATTTTTTGGACTTGGGTCTCTCTCATTTGAGCCCACAAAACCATGAAATTCAGTCTATAAATACCAAGGCTTCACTTGAGAGAACACAGAACAAAGGGGGATTTTGAAGAGAAGCAAAATACTCTGAGGTTTCCTTGGAACAAAACCCTGAGGAAAAAGATAGTGAGAGAAGACCTAACGGAGTTCAGAGCAGCCTCCAAACCCCGAAGGGAACTCAACTACACAGAATCACCTCTGCCTCACATAAACCCTGAAGATTGTTTTGCAAACCTCACGGGTGCAACTAAATTTCAATCAAGCTCTCCAATCAGGTTTGCCAGTATTCCCATTACCTTTGCCCATGGGTTTAATATGTATATGAATGTATAAACAATGCCTTGAATGTTTAACCGTTTAATTTCTGAAATGTATGCCACAGGGTTTGAGTTTTTTGAAACCATACTGTTGATCATGAAAAAAATGCTTATGGTGTTTCACTAACCCTTTTGTTGAATTTTTGTGAGGGCTCACATGACTTTTGCAGGGATAACTTGCGTGGTTTCCCACTTTATTTGTGGGATAACCCCTGGAGGTTCATTCCGATTACCTGTACTGACTCACTTTTCTTTGATGGCATTAGCTTGGAAGGATCTCAGGGTTTCCCATTCCTCTAATTGCTGTTACTTCGGATCTTTATCCGCGTGGTACTTTTACATTTTTCCCGCATTTTACTGCTTTCCTAGCTGGAAGACCTTGATAGGAGGCAACGTTTGAGCCCCTTGGTGGCATTTTACTTTGAGATACATATTTTGTGTTTTGTATTCATATCCCTGCAGGTAGCGCAGTTCCTTCGTCAAGGACTGCCCTTTTTCCCTCGAGCATCCCAAACCCTAAAACCCAAAGCAACACGCTAACTCCTTCTACTATAGGCGAGTAAGTCTCCAAAGGTCGAGCATCCGGTAGATTGCGTAGTGACGTCGTTCGTCCAAAACCCAATCCATAACCCCGTAGTTAGCCGAACTACGTTTTGCTCTGATTCTCAGGCCAGATGAGATACGTAGGCATAAGACGCGATGTCTTAGCGAGCACACATCCCAACCCATAGGTCAGCCGAGCTACGAAGACTCTGATTCTCATATTCAGATGAGATACGTATGCAGTGGATGCGACATCCGCGCGAGTCATTTTCATTTAACCCTTTTTTTTTGGTAAACAGCACAAGATAAACCCACACCCTTTAGACAAGAACTACAAAAGTGGATCCCGTAGAGTACTACGGATGCGTAGGGGTGCTAATACCTTCCCTTCGCATAACCGACTCCCGAACCCAAGATTTGGTTGCGAGACCCCGTCTTGTCCTTTCCTTTGTCAGGTTTACTTCGAGCGTTTCCTTTCCCTCCTTTGGGATGAATAACGCACGGTGGCGACTCTTCTGTCTTTTTCTTTCGCCGGTTGGTTTTTTTTCGCACTGTATTTTTCAGGTTGCGACACCTGCTTGTAAGAGTTTGGTTACATCTTTCTTTACCACATCAAGAATAAAAAAAATTAAGCCTCCTTTGGGGCTGCCTTACCGTTTTAGCACCGTCCTCAAGTAAAATCATGTGCATACACATGGAAGGACTAATACCTGGGATGTCAGCTAATGTCCAGCCAATTGCCTTCTTGTGCTTCTTCAAAACCTGCAAAAGTTTATTTTCCTGATCAGAATCAAGGTTAGAAGAAATAATAACAGGGAGTTTTTCATCACTCTCCAAATAAGCGTATTTCAGATTATCCGGGAGTTGTTTCAGCTCTAAGGACGGGGGTTGCTCGATGGATGGGGCTTTTGGGACAGCCGGATGTCGAGAGCATCAGCTGCATAAATAACTTCGTTTACAACAACTTCACCTGTAGCAACAACCACAACCATAAGGTATCAACACCATGATACACTAAGACAATATGTGAAGGTTAGGGATCAAGACATACAAGCATGTAAGAGTAATATCAACGAAAGTTCATCATGGATTCATCAAGTTCCTGATTATGCATTACACACAAACTCTAACCCCAAATTTATAAAATTTATTCCCCCCAATTCTATACTAGCTAAGAACCCACCTTGAATCAAGAAGATGGTGAAGATGATGAAGAAGATGAGATGATGATGGTGGTGGTGGTTCCATGGCTTCCTTCCTCTTTCTCTTTTCTTCTTCCTTTCTCCCTTCTCCTCTTCTCTCTCTCTCTCTCTCTCTCTCTCTCTCTCTCTCTCTCTCTATCCACTTTTTCCTTCTTTCTCTTATAACCACATAATTATATATATATATATATATATATATATATATATATATATATATAACATATATTTAAAATATATTATAGTATTAGGAAGTAATAAAAATATCCCAATTGATATTTTATCTTCCAGTACCAATTGACCAATTATTAATGTTACCAAAAATGTCTTCTCTTGTACTTATTAATATTGGTCTGTCTCTTTTATTAATAATTAATCTCTTCAGAGTTCACTCGTTACTCTATTGGTCCCAATTGACAATACTTAGAGCACATAGGAGCTCTAATTGTTCCAACTGACAAAAGATAGAGTTCATATGAACTCAATTGGTCTCAACTAACAACTAATTGAGCATTTAAGGGAATATGGGATATTACACTCTCCCCCCTTAAATTGAAATTCGCCCCCGAATTTCTCCACTCCACAAATAAACTCTTTATGTAGCACCGTCCTAGATCAACACTTGACTTCTCTTCAATTACAAATCTCTAACATATTCATTCTCCCAACTTTTCTTCCTTGGCAACTTCTTTCTCGTGTGAACTCCTTATACTTCATGGTTTTAACCATATTCTCATTCTAATACTGGATTAACATTTAAACTTGCTCCTACTTAATTCATCTGATATACCGCTCTACATCAGTTGGTCGCTTTCCTCTCGGAAACCACGACTTCCCTTCCTTGCACTAAGTTACATAAAACATAATTACAACATCTTATCTTGATTTGGGTAATCAATACTCATTAAATCCTCATAAGAAAACTTATTGATTCCTTGACCACACACAATATTGACTACTCTTCTCTTATTATTCCTTCAACAAATGCGACAGACTTTGTAATCCATCTATCGATAATCTCATCAACTTCAATTAATCTGATACTATAAGTTGCAAGCCTTTGCTCCTACTGTTCCACTTCTCTCGTACTATTCCAATAAGATAGCACCATTAACACGAGATTGTCTTACTTCTATTCTTATGAGTAACTATCTCTCCAATCCCCATAATCTTGATTGAGCTCTTCCATCCATCACCTTTCACTGTGCTACTCTAATTCTAACAGTGGAACATCTGGGATTCCTAGGCACGACTTGTTAGCTAACAGTCTACATAGAAGACCATGCCTATCCTCTAAAGTTCCCACCACCCAAAACAATACTAGGACCTCACTAACATCCAATAGTATAATAAATTTCTTACTGACACACAAAGGTTTAGAATATGACCAACACTCTCCATAAGATAGATATGCAGGAGTCACGCGACTACAACCATACAAGTGTATGACATTCAGATTTATTCTATGCTCGAATGAACTTATCCAAATTAGTTTGACAATATCTGATCCTTGCTACTACATTCCATATCAAATCCTCTTATATGGTTCAGATTCATTCAAGGTTTCTACTGACACAGAATCTTGACCAATAACAAAATAACACCATCAAGGAACTTTGAGTCATCAACAAGACACCACTTCCAAGAAACCATAATCAATCTAGAATCCAATTATGAGTTTCCATACTACTCTCAGAGTCACACATAACATCTCACACACATCTGGAGATAACATTGCATTTCCGATCTAAATTTATTCATCTTAAGCCTCCTAATCCATGTCATATAGTCTTGGATCGTGTTCTTGTTCATATAATATTCAAGTTACTTACTTAACTTCAGAAATGTATGATTCTCGATCTTTCCATGAAGCAATATTCACAAATCCTTACAATATGGTAGGGTATCATTGTATACATCACAAACCACTCTCATGGGGGTCTACATCCATTGTCATGTATCTGCGCAGAATATCAAATGTCATACTATGACTAACGACCTTACACCTTACTTCACATACATTATACTGAATAGATTTTTTCGAGATTACTATTGGGTAAGTTTCTTCCAGCTTTATTCCTTATAGTTCTCATTATCCATAATAGTGATACACCCAAGACTTACTCACACCGACTATGATTCACTAGGTCGATTTCCAAAATATCTGACTTCTATGATATCTCTACAGATGATCGACTATGCAATTACACTTTCCAAAATTACTATTTCAAAATAATAAATCTGACTTGTGGTAACTCGTAACTCTATCCTCAACTTGCACATCCCTAACGGTACACCAATAAGATTTAGGATACATTTAGTTCCAACAAGGTGTGATTATCATACTTTGTGATCAACCAAATCCAAACATTACTCGGGAAGATGAACAATAACCTAGCTTTCAAATACCCACTCTTACCCTTGCAAACTAGATGATACGCATTTAAGGTGAGGCTCGACATTACCACATACTTATTAATTTGGATTCTCCTCCAAACCAATATCCATTGAACACTTCACCATACAGAAGCTACTTACCTAGATGAATTTCTACTGAAAACCTTATCACCTCCTTATGAGTCCATATGAAATAGTCTATTTCACGTTCCACACTTAGCTCCGTACTCAAGCTGGGTTTGTCTTTTGTTGCTTACCACAGTTCCATCTCCTCCAGAAACAAAACTTGCTGCTCAAAATAAAATAAAGAATATGATACTCCACAACCATCGCAAGGAAGGATAGTCAATTTCACATATGTTTGTTTAATAAAGTCCCTAGGATAGCTAGTCCATTTAATGTATCAAGTGTGACTTAATCATGAGATCACATTAAACACAAGAACATTATTCTTAAAGTATCCATAGTCGAGCTTTATTGTGAAGTGGGATAACATTAAAGCATTAAGACTATTATGTATATAGATTGATGATCACATCTTATGGATCATGGATAAGGAGTTATTAAGTCTTAAACATAGGTATGAATATTAAGAGTAATAGTTATATTGGATTGACTCGCTATGAGAATACTATATAGAATGTTATGCAAAGTGTCATAAGTTATTCTCATGGTGATAATGGTGTATACCACCCTTCGACCTGAAACCACTATGGACCCTAGATGTAGAGTTGAGTGCCTTATTGCTGATCAAACATTGTCCGTAACTGGATGACCATAAAGACAGTTGATGGGTACTCCACAAAGCATGCTAAGGGACATGAGTGACCTAGATGGAATTTGCCCATCCTGCGTAATAGGATAAATGTCTATGGGCCCAATATTGAACTGGACAAGGATGACACGATCTATGCCTTGTGTTCAATATAGACATAAGGGCAAAATGGTAATTGTACACATAAGTATTATCACAAAAGGATTTGTCATATCACATGACATTTTCATGTCTTGGGTAGTAGTGATGTGTTGCTAGATACCGCTCACTATTTATTATGTTATATACGTGATTTAATATAATTGCCAATGCCGTGAAAACCTACAGGGTCTCACATAAAAGGACGGATTGATGAGAGATAGAGTAACTAAAATGTACGGTGCACTTAAGTGAATTGTAGAACATCGTAAGATACAATGTACTTAAGTAGAATACGAAATATGGTAAGGTACCATGCGCTTAAGTGATTTTGGCATATTATAAGATATGGGCCACATACACTTGAGTGGGTTTTTTAGCTTACAGCCCACACAAGTGGTTCCATAAATAGAACCCTTGTGTAGAAGAATTTGTGCAGTTGCAATTTCGTTTCTCTCTCTTTCTCACTCAAAGCCTTCATTCATAGCAGCTAGCACTGAGATTGAAGAAATCCGTTCGTGTGGACTGAGTAGAGGCGTTGTCATCGTTCAACGTTCGTGATCGCTCCATAGATCTGCATCAAAGGTTACAATCGCCACAAGAGGTAACGATTCTATCACTGATCATGCCCATTCGTAAGGATCACTAAAGGAGAAATTTTAAATTCCGTTGCATTTTGGATCGCTCTTCTCCTTCAGTGGTATCAGAGCCACTTACGAAACCATGCATCTGATAGCTGTTTATTTTATGTATTAATACAATTAAAAGACAGAATGAATCAAAGAATAAACGAGTAATTAAATTTGGCATCATGTGTGTACGATTTGGATGATTGATGTTGACTATGCTTCGGAATCCGACATTAGTATGGTGAAGTAGCGATACATCGATCCTCCATAGGTTATGCAGTTGAGATCGATCAAGTTATATATATGATATAAGTAATCCTGATGCAAAATACGGTATATATGATATATTGTTTCTGTTTCGTTCATTCAAACACTTAATGGTTGTTTTCCTTTGAGCGATCAATGGTCGTTTGCTTCTTGATCTGACATTAGTATGGTGAAGCAATGACGTGTTAATCAATCATACTGAATCAACAATCGAGGTGTGTTTGACGGTCTGAAATTGGTGCATTAGGGTTAATGACGGCACAAGGGTTGTGTTGTCAAAGAGTTATGCGATTAGGGTTGTGACTGCGCAAGAGTTTTGCTTTAAAGTATCAAGTGTTGTTGCGAAAAATGACGTCGATTTCAAATGAATTGTTCATTAAAAATTTCGGCCAGGGGCGCTGCCCCTTCAACCCCGTCCGCTGACCGAGCAGCGGACCCCCGACTAACTCTGCTTAGTGTGATTGGTCGCCGAAATTTAATTTGGTTTTAATTAATTAAAAGAATTAAAATTAATAATAATAATGTGTTTATTATTATTGTCTTGTGGTGATCGGTTATGGCCTTAGTTTTCCTTTGTTTGATTTTGGGTTTTTAAAATACGACATGCGTGTCGTGCCTCTCTTTTAATCTCTTAATATAACTTCTTTTCTCATCTCACTCCCTCGTATGTAAAATGAGTTTATTTTATTTTATGTAATGTTATGAAGAAAGAGAAGAATTCAATATCAAAGGAGGACAACCTTGAAGATCTTGCTTGGAGAAGCTTAGATCGTTACTAGGTTAGCTTAGGTTCTCTCATTGGCTTGGGAGAACAATTGCGCTAGGGGCCATAACTGTTTCATTATGTATGTTGATGCATGTGAATGTATGTTGATGCATGTGAGAGACGATTTATATGATAAATAAGCCGGTGAGATCAGAATAATTGCAAATTCCCTCAAATTAAATATTAAGTTTATGCTTTCCAAGTTTTAGCACTCATCAAGACTAGTATCGAAAAATGTAGGTTTCGCCTACGCGAGGTGCATGTTCTATATTATTAAGGTGCGATGGGATAATTGTAATATCCAATTGCTAAAATAATGGGTCAAACTTAACTAAACAAATTATAATAAGATTATACATGTTTAGAAGTAAGAGTTGGAAATGACCCATGTGATGGATTGGAATAAGGAGTTATTCACCCAACTAAAATATTCGAGAGTTGTATTAGATACAATTGGAAGGAGTTCCTACCTAAATAACCTACTTTTATGTAATCCGCCTACGCGGACTTAAAACAAAGTGAAATGTGGATCTCGACCCACTAGAAAATCTTCCAACGGGATTTTCCGAATCAAATGGTGAGGGTCATTTGTTTTGAATAAAATAGTGGGAGCATATTTAATTAAAGGCCTAATTAAATATGTTATTGATACTTATATTTTCATTATTTTCATGTAGATTACCATGACAACAAACACCTCTAACAACATTTTGCGATCAATCCTTGACAAGGAAAAATTGTCTGTGACGAATTTTCTAGATTGGCACCGAAATCTGAGGATTATCCTCAAACATGATATAAAGTTGTATGTCTTGGAGAAACCTGTTCCTGAAGAGGAACCTCCTAGTTCTGCACCTAAGGCAGAAAGAGATGCTTATAAGAAGCATGTCGATGATGCCAATGAAACTGCTTGTCTCATGCTAGCTACCATGAACTCAGAGTTTCAAAAGCAACATGAGAACATGGCAGCGTTCGATATGATCGAACACCTGAAGATGCTCTATCAAGAGAAAGCAAGACATGAAAGGTTTGAAGTTTCAAAAGCCCCTTTTCAAGGCAAGTTAGCTGAGGAAGCCCATGTAAGTCCCCATGTGCTCAAGATGATTGGGTATGTGGAAAACCTTGAGAGGTTGGGTTTTCCCCTCAGAAAGGAACTTGCGACTGATTTGATCTTGCAATCGTTGCCAGATAGATTCAGTCAATTTGTCTTAAATTTCAATATGAATGATATGGATAAATCTCTTCCTGAACTGCTAGCCATGTTAAGAACTGCTGAGCAGAATCTGAAGTCAAAAGGGAAGTCCATTCTGATGATCGGAAATGAAAAGAGACAGAACAAAAGACCCACCAAGTAGGGTGATAAAGGGAAAGGCAAGGAAGTTGCCAAACCCAAACCCATTGTTGCTGCTTTGAAGCCTAGTGGAGGCATAGAAAAGGAAGGCACTTGCTTCCATTGCGGTAAGACCGGACACTGGAAGAGAAACTGCCCAAAGTACCTGGAAGATAAGAAGAATGAAGTAGAGACTTCAACTTCATGTATTTTTGTTATTGGAATTAATTTATCTACTTATGCATCATGGGTATTAGATACTGGATGCGTTTCTCACATTCGTACCAATGTGTAGGGGCTAAAAAGGAATAGAGATTTGGCAAAAGGTGAAGTTAACCTACGAGTTGGCAATGGAGCAAAGGTTGCTGCTTTAGCCGTAGGAACTTATGTATTGACTTTACCTAGTGGTTTAATAATTCAGTTAGAGAACTGTTATTATGTACCTGCAATTAGCAGGAATATTATTTTCGTTTCTTGTTTGGACAAGTTTGGTTTTTCATTTATAATAAAGAACAATTGTTGCTCAATTTATTTGAATGATATATTCTATGCTACTGCACAAATGAACAATGGACTATATATCCTTGATCTTGAAATGCCTATTTATAACATTAATACTAAAAGGATGAAATCTAATGAGTTAAATCCAACTTACCTTTGACATTGTCGATTAGGCCACATAAATGAGAAACACATTTCCAAACTCCATAAAGATGGACTCTTGAATTCTTTTGATTATGAATCATATGAGACATGCAGATCTTGTTTAATTGGAAAGATGACAAACTCTCCATTCACGGGAAAAGGTGAAAGAGCTAATAATCTTTTGGCCCTCATACATATTGATGTATGTGGACCACTGAACATACCGCCCAGAGGAGGTTTTCAGTACTTCATCACATTTACTGATGATTTCAGTAGATATGGTTATGTGTATTTAATGAAACACAAATCAGAGTCCTTTGAAAAGTTCAAGGAATTCAAGAATGAAGTACAAAACCAACTAGGTAAGAATATTAAAACTCTTCAATCAGATCGAGGTGGTGAATATTTAAGCCTAGAGTTTGATGACCATCTGAAAGAGTGTGGGATCCTATCCCAACTTACTCCTCCTGGAACACCCCAATGGAATGGCGTATCTGAGAGAAGAAATCGAACCCTGTTAGACATGGTCCGATCCATGATGAGTCACGCCGATCTTCCAAACTCCTTTTGGGGACATGCCTTATTGACAGCAGCTTACACACTTAACCGTGTTCCATCCAAAAAGGTTGAGAAGACACCATATGAGATATGGAGTGGTAAGAAACCACATATGTCTTACATGAAGATTTGGGGTTGCAAAGTTTATGTGAAATGACAAATTTCAACTAAGCTTGAGCCCAAATCTGACAAATGCTTATTTGTGGGGTATCCTAAAGAAACAAGAGGGTATTACTTCTACAATCCTTCTGAGGTAAAAGTGTTTGTCGCTCAAACTGGAGTTTTCCTAGAAAAAGATTTTATTTCCAAAGGAATCAGTGGGAGGAAAGTAGAGCTTGAAGAAATTCAAGAATCACAACATTGATACACCTATGGAGGAATTAGAGCAGGAAACACAAGTAGTTGTGGAAGAGAAACCTGCTCAAGTAGAAAAAGACCAACGTAGGTCAAGCAGGATACGTCATCTACCTGAGAGATATGGATATCTCATAACTGATCAAGGTAATGTATTACTCATGGATCAAGATGAGCCTGTGACCTACCAAGAGAAGCCCAAAAAGTATGTAAGTTACAAAGATCAATCTATGGATTGAAGCAAGCTTCCAGAAGCTGGAATCTTCATTTTGATGAAATAGTAAAATAATATGGATTCATCAAGAACGAAGATGAGACTTGTGTCTACAAGAAGGTTAGTGGGAGCATGATCGTTTTCCTGGTATTATATGTAGATGACATATTACTCATTGGAAACGATGTCCCTACCCTGCAACAAGTAAAGTCTTGGTTGGGGAAATGCTTTTCTATGAAGGACCTAGGTGAAGCAGCCTATATATTAGGAATCAGAATCTATAGAGATAGATCACAAAAATTGCTTGGCCTAAGTCAGAGTACGTACATAGACAAAGTACTGAGACGCTTTAATATGCATGATTCTAAGAAAGGATTCATACCTATGCAACATGGCTTGTGTCTATCAAAAACATAATCCCCTTCAACTAAGGAAGAAAGGGATCGCATGAAATAAGATTCCATATGCATCTGCAATAGGATCTATCATGTATGCCATGTTATGTACTCGACCAGATGTCTCGTATGCTTTAAGTGCAACGAGTAGGTACCAATCTGATCCTGGTGATGCTCATTGGGTAGCTGTCAAGAATATCCTTAAGTATTTGAGAAGGACTAAGGAATCATTCTTGATATATGGAGGTCAGGAAGAGCTGGCTATAATTGGATACATCGATGCTAGCTTCCAGACAGATAAGGATGACTTTAGATCGTAATCTGGTTATGTGTTTTGCTTAAATGGTGGCGCTGTGAGCTAGAAAAGTTCAAAGCAAGATACAGTTGCTGATTCTACAACCGAGGCCGAGTATATTGTTGCCTCAAGTGCAGCAAAGGAAGTTGTTTGGATCAAAAAGTTCATTAGTGAACTTGGCATAGTTCATAGCATTATGGATCCCATTGGTCTCTATTGTGATAACAATGGTGTTATCGCACAAGCTAAGGTGCCTAGATCTCACCAACGATCCAAACACATACTTAGGTGTTATCACCTCATTTGAGAGATAATAGATAGAGGAGATGTGAAAATATGCAGAGTACCTACACTTGACAATATTGTTGACCCACTGACAAAGCCTCTTGCGCACTAGAAGCATGATGGCCATACTAGATCTATGGGCACTAGGGGATGCCTGATTGGCTTTAGTGCTAGTGGGAGATTGTTGGTGTAAGCCCTAGAGAACAATACTTTTGGTACTTGTATCGAATTATTTATTAATAATAAAAGGCTTTTCTTTAGTATGTTTGTTTAATAAAGTCCCTAGAATAGCTAGTCTGTTTAATCTATCAAGTGTGACTTAATCATGAGATCACATTAAACATAAGGACATTATTCTTAAAGTATCCGTAGTCGAGCTTTATTGTGAAGTGGGATAACATTAAAGCATTAAGACTATTATGTATATAGGCTGATGATCACATCTCATGAATCATGGATAAGGAGTTATCAAGTCTTAAACATAGGTATGAATATTAAGAGTAATATTTATACTGGATTGACCCGCTATGAGAATACTATATAGAGTGTTATGCAAAGTGTCATAAGTTATTCTCATGGTGATAATGGTATATACCACCCTTCGACCTGAAACCACTATGGACCCTAGATGTAGAGTCGAGTGCCTTATTGCTGATCAAACATTGTCCGTAACTGGATGACCATAAAGACAGTTGATGGGTACTCCACGAAGCATGCTAAGGGACATGAGTAACCTAGATGGAATTTGCACATCCTGTGTAATAGGATAAATGTCTGTGTGCCCAATATTTAACTGGACAAGGATGACACGGTCTATGCCTTGTGTTCAATATAGACATAAGGGTAAAAGGGTAATTGTACATATAAGTATTATCACAAAAGGATTTGTCAGATCACATGACATTTTCGTGTCTTAGGTAGCAGTGATGTGTTTCTAGATACCGCTCACTGTTTATTATGTTAAATACGTGATTTAATATAATTGTCAATGCCGCAAAAACCTACAGGGTCACACACAAAAGGACAAATTGATGAGAGATAGAGTAACTAAGGAATACCATAATGTACGGTGCACTTAACTGAATTGTAGAACATCATAAGGTACGGTGTACTTAAGTAGAATATGAAATATGGTAAGGTACCACGCGCTTAAGTGATTTTGGCATATTATAAGATATGGGCCACATACACTTGAGTGGGATTTTTAGCTTGCAGCCCACACAAGTGGTTCTATAAATAGAACCCTTGTGTAGAAGCATTTGTGCAGTTGCAATTTCGTTTCTCTCTCTCTCTCACTCAAAGCCTTCATTCGTAGCAGCTAGCATTGAGATTGAAGAAATCCGTTCGTGTGGACTAAGTAGAGGCGTTGTCATCGTTCAACGTTCGTGATCGCTCTGTAGATCTGTATCAAAGGTTACAATCACTACAAGAGGTAACGATTTTATCACTGGTCATGCCCATTCGTAAGGATCACTAAAGGAGAAATTTTAAATTCCGCTGCGTTTTGGATCGCTCTTCCCCTTCACTATCAATGTAGGCAAGAAGATAGAGTTGGTTTGACGTCAAATTGAAGCAACTCAGTTGACACACCTCAAAATTCAACTCCTCATATCTTTCTATATATTTGGAGTTAGTTGAAATTGAGGTCGGATTCGTGCTCTACGTCATTTTTTCTTTCAGATCATGTCCTCTTTTTTCATTTTCTTGATGGTGATGAGTGAACCAGTCCGATGGACCTCGCCTGAGAAGGTGACCGAAGGTCCAGCGTCGGTGTTGTGCTAGACAGGTTCTGAGCCATTGATCTTGTTTAAATTGTTTTAATCTTGGACGTTGGTTGTGATTACCACGCGTGTGGCGCGCTGACTAAGTTCCACCATGGAACGCGCGTTTCCATCCACTTGATCTGCCACCTCAATTAATGAAGGAGATCAAGTGGTCCACATTTTTTTTTTGATTTTCATTTTATTTCATTTGATTTTCATTAATTCATATTAATTTTAATATTGATCCAAAAAATATGAGAGTTTCACCAAATTTTTTAAAATAAATTCTTATTTCATATTTTGAATTAAAATTATTTTTTGGATCATTATTAATATTTTTCAAGATTTTGTTGATTTTGTTAATATTTTTAATTGTTTAAAAATTCTTTTAAGTCTCTAAAAATTCTGAAATTTTTTCTCCAAGGTCCTTTGACCTATGATAAATCTCATGGCCATTTCTTTGGTGTTTTGATGAGGTTTTAGGAATTTGACAAACCATATTTAATTTAATGCTTTATTTTTAGTATTTTTAATTGAATAAATGCCAAATAATTGTGTTGAGCTATTTTGATGGTTTGTATAAGTTTGACTTGTGTTGTTGGGCTTTGGTCAAGGTTGATTTGACTTTGCTAGGTTAAGATCATTGGATTTAGGAGATTGATGGAATGTACATTCCATCTCCCAAAATGAATGAATGATCTTAATTTGGTAAAATTCCTCCTTTGACCAATTTGAGTTTTGATCCATTCCCCTCCCTCTTCATCTAATTCCCCTTCTTTATGCATCCATTTCATTTGGTCTATGATGCCTCTAAATCCTAAGGCTAGTTGATTGAAAAATTAACATAAATATGGATGAGATTAGATCACCTCTTTTGCATATTCTTTTTGTGTGTGGTATGTTTCATGAGCATAGTCCATTATATTGTGTCTCTAACATGCATTAACACCAAAATTCTATTGCCCGACCTCAAATAGTTATGACTTCTACATAAGTCCAATTACGATTGCTTAACATAGCGCTAAATTTTTTATACAAAAAGGCATATCATTCTAGTTAGTGAGATTGTAAGTCTCCCCTCTTTCATGGTATTGTATGGAAACTTGGCCTTTTTTCCTTCCTTTGGAAGTTGTCTTGGTTCAAGGATCCATGCTTGTGATAAGTGGGTTGAGTGTTCTCCAAAGAATGACTTAAAAAAGCAAAAGCAAAAACAATACTAACTTCTAATTCATTAACAACTAAAATTTAATTTTAAGCCATTTACTTTTAATGCACTTTAATTTTTAAGCTCTATTCATTTGCCATTATTCATACCATTCTAATTGTTTATATTAATGCCTTTTCACTTTGTCCACTTGGACCATATTGTGTGATATATCTTGTTTGTGTGTATTTTGTTTGCTTGTGTGGTCTTTGGCCATTAATGTACATAATAAGAAACAAAAACCCTAAAAAACTATTGTGTGGACTGTTGGTTTGATCTTGGACAATTGGACTTAGGATTTAGGCAACACCCCTATGCAAAAGGACTTGGCCAATGCCAACTTTCATGTAATCAAGTGCTTGCAATTTGAAACTTCATCTGATACATCATTGAAGATCCCTTTGAGTTCATCTGCAACATGATCATTATGTAGCTGTTATTTTGAAGCTGTGACTTGTGGAATTCATCTGTTACATGAGCAAATTTGAAGGAGATCATGGAGTGGCAAAAGCTTGGGGGGCTATCTTTATTTGATGCCTTTCTCTTCAAGATAATATTTTATGCATTGTTTGTTGCTTGATTCTAATGTCCAAGGGAATTTGGGGTTTCTATATGACATTCTTGTCTATTGGATTGCTACCCATCGGTCAGATCTTTTCAACTCTTAACTTTTAAATTTGTGCTTAGGATTAATCTCTTCATCTCCTCCCCCATCTCTTTAATTTCAAATCTCTTCCCCTTTTAAAAAACTTCTTTCTTTGAACTTGTTATTTTCTAAACTTAGACCCCTTTGCAAACTAGAAACTTTGGCCTTACGCCATTGCATTTTTAAACCTCTTTTCTTAAAATCAAACTTGTAAATATACTTAACTATACTTGACTTAAAATTTTCAAAAGCCAAAAAGAACTAACTCATTCAAACCATTTTCTAGGCCCTTGAGCCTTTCAAACTTAATTTTTGATTAAAAGCAATGCATCCACTTTGAAATTGATATCACGAACTACAAGGTTTTGATTCCTCATTTTTATGTTGGTACGTAGGCACAAGTCCGAAGGTCTTGTTAAACATAAAAATATAATAAATAAATTCTTTTCCCATCCCCCCATTCTATTTGTTTGTAAACATCACTTTGTCCAAAATATATATGCACACAAAAAAGGGCTCCCTAGGAGTACCTAGGACACTATGGGTGCTAACACTTTCCCTCTATGTAACCAACCCCCTTACCTGTAATCTCTGACATTTTATTAGTTTTGATTTGAAAACTTCTTACTTTTGGGTTTTGTTCGTACTTTTCCCTTTTCCCTTGGAAATAATAAAAGCGCGGTGGCGACTCTTATTATTTGATGTCTTGCTTATCCATAGCTTGATGATCATGAATTTACCGCTACACCATACATCTGAGCAAAACCATATCGAAATTTCTCTTATAAAGCATATCACCATTCAGGTAGAAGTTACAAACTAATCTTCCTAAAGTCTTCTTATCTTTCAAAGATGCCCCATACGGGTAAATCTGACTTTGGAGGAAACATTTGATATCATAATACCACGATTTTTCATCTTTGACTTCTTCAATGGCAAATACATGAGCTGGCCTATCAAGATGCGTCATAATCAAATTGGGAACCTCATTCCAAAGTTTCACCACAACCATAGAAGCCAACGTTGCAAGAGCATCTGCCATCCGGTTTTCATCTCGAGGAATATGATGAAACTCAACCTTTATAAAGAAAGTTGAAATCCGCCTTGCATAATCTATATACGGTATCAAACCAGGTTGATTCGTCTCCCATTCACCTTTGATTTGATTCACAACCAAAGTTGAATCTCCATAGACATCAAGATATTTGATTCTGAGATCAATGGCTTCTTCAAGCCCCATAATGCTAGCTTTATACTCAGGCATACTGTTTATACATTTAAAGGTCAATCTAGCTGTAAACGGAAAATGAGTGTCTTGAGGAGTAATAATCACTGCCCCAATGCCATTACTATACAAATTAACAACTCCAACAAATACCATGCCCCAACATGACTCAGGTCCTGGCCCTTCTCCAAGCAATGGTTCATAACAGTATTTCATCTTCAAGTACAAAATTTCTTCGTCAGGAAAATCATACTACACTGAATGATAATCTTCAATAGGTTGATGAGCCAAATGGTCAGCCAAGACATTAACTTTAATAGCTTTTTGAGATCAATATTCAATATCATACTCAGATAATAACATCTGCCAACGAGCGATCCTCCCAGTTAAAGCAGGATTCTCAAAAATGTACTTGATTGGATCCATTTTAGATATCAACCAAGTAGTATGATTCAAAATATACTGGCACAGACGCTTAGCATCCCAAGCCAATGCATAACATGTCTTCTCAAGCATAGAATATCGAGTCTCACAGTCGGTGAACTTCTTACTGAGGTAGTAAATTGCATATTCTTTCTTCCCAAATTCATCTTGCTGACCAAGAACACAATCCATACTTTCTTCGAGCACAGTCAAATACATGATCAAAGGTCTTCCTTCAACAGGCGGAAACAGAATCAAAGGCTCAAGCAGATATTTTTGATATTATCAAAAGCTTTATGGCAATCCTCGGTCCAATCACAAGACTGATCTTTTTGAAGAAGCTTGAATATGGGTGCATAGGTGGCAGTCATATGCGATATAAATCTTGAGATATAATTCAAGCGGCCAAGAAAACCTATGACTTGCTTCTCAGTTTTTGGTGTAGGCATCTCTTGTATTGATTTGACCTTGGCAGGATCAACTTCAATACCCTTCTCGTTGATAATAAACACCAACAACCTACCAGAACGAACACCAAAAGTACACTTATTGGGATTCAAGCAGAGTTTATATTTCCTCAAACGCTGGAATAACTTCAACAAATGCTCAACATGTTCTTCTTCAATTCTTGATTTAGCAATCATATCATCAATATAGACTTCAATCTCTTTATGCATCATATCATGGAAAAGAGTAGGCATGGCTCTCTGGTACGTTGCACCAGCATTCTTTAAACCAAAGGGCATTACTCGATAACAGAATGTTCCCCAAGGTGTAATGAATGTGGTCTTCTCCATATCTTCGGGTTCCATCTTGATCTGATTATAATCGGAAAATCCGTCCATAAACAAAAAGACTTTGGATTTAGTTGTATTGTCTACCAACATATCAATGTGTGGCAGAGGAAAATCATCTTTCGAACTAGCCTTATTCAAATCTCTATAATCAACACACATACGGACTTTTCCATCCTTCTTAGGAACATGCACAATATTGGCCACCTATTATGGATACTCGGAGGTAACAAGGAAACCAGCATTAATCTGCTTCTGCACTTCCTCCTTAATCTTCACTGCCATATCAGGATGAAATCTTCTCAACTTCTGCTTGACCGGCGGGCATTCCGGCTTCAAAGGAAATCTATGCTCCATAATCTCAGAATCCAAACCTGGCATATCTTGATAGGACCAAGAAAACACATTAGAATACTCTCGAAGAAGATCAACCAACCCCTTCTTAGCTTCCGGACATAGTTGAGACCCAATCTTGACTTCCTTCACATCATCATCGGAACCCAAGTTGACTAATTCAATCTGCTCTTCAAACGGCTGAATAACTTTTTCCTCATGCTCAAGAAAACAGGATAACTCATCAGACACTTATTCATCATCATTCTCTTCCTCAACCTCAAACATAGGGAAATCAAAGTTTGGAGAGGGAGTAGGATCATTACATTCAATGGGTTTGAGAACTAACCTGCATAATGATTTGATATTTTAATTTTAGAGAAATGGAGTGCGAACAAATATTATACAGATGAAGAGATTATTATTTATTTATGTTTTTTGTGATTACCATTTTTAGAAAATGTGAAAAGTAAAAACAAACATCATAGGCGTGGATGAATAAAATTGTATTTTATTGGTGATAATATTGAAAACGCCCAACAATGTTTCACTTCTCCCTTAGGCATAGGAGAAGGATTTTACTTAAAATAATAAAACAAATTACTTCAAACGGTGCATAACAACGGGAACATCAACAATAATCCAATTGTTGTAAGTCTGGCTATGCGTTACAAAGTTGGCACAAACTTCGTCTTCATCACTGTCTTCCATATTGGCAATTGCGTTTTGATCATCCTTGTGAATAAATCCTCCACTGTGGAAAACTTCTTGCATATCCTTGACATTGGCGTTGAATGGCCCTTGCTGAAATCCCAACCCTTCTCTATTCTTATTTTCAATAACTTCCATAACGTGACCCCATTTGTCTGTGCCTCCAGCCTGGACAACCTCTTTGGTATCCTTCTGAGAAGACATGGGTTCCCCAACCTTTCTCAATTCATCAGCAATAGATAAGGCTTGGAACGGAATTCCAACTTATTCTTCCGCATCCACATAGGTGAAGGATGACAAATGGCTTACTAACAACGCTTTCTCCCTACCAACAATAACAAGCTTTCCATTCTTCACAAATTTTGACTTCTTGTCCAATGTAGATGTCACATCGCCGACTTCATGGATCCATGGCCTTCCCAATAAACAACTGTAGGTCGGGTGAATATCCATCACTTGAAAAGTAATTTGTAAATCACTCGGACCTATCTTAATCGGAAGGTCCACTTCTCCATTGACAATTTTTCGAGAACCGTCAAACGCTTTAACCACCACACCAATGTACCTCATCGGGGCGCCTTGTTAAGAAATTCTTGCTAGAGTTGACTTGAGAAACACATTCAATGATGATCCAGTATCAACCAACATATTGGACAGAGCGCCCTCCTTGCAGTTCATTGAAATATGAAGCCAAGTTGTGATTTCTACATTCCTCAGGAATTTCTTCAT